>NW_012115699.1:2067133-2152452 GCF_000951035.1 Colobus angolensis palliatus | reverse complement strand
GATATGGTCACAAAATAATACCCTCCGACACTGAAGCAGCAACAATCACAAAGATTCACCCTTTACAGAAGTTACTTATGACCTGTGGTTGGGTTGCTGTAAAACAGGACATCTCTTAAATTATATCTAGGTCAGAAATGCCTCTCAACTCGACTTTTAAAAAATCATGGTATCCTCCTAATCTCATTAAGTTGACTAAAGGATAATGGGAGTAAATTATGGTCTTATAAATGTTAACTCTGATGTCATAAAAGAACTGTAGGCATCTGTACAGACTCTGGCAAAGCTGGAAAAAGGGAATGAAATTTTTTCAGGTTTCCTTTTAGGCAGTTATTCAAGAAAAGTCTCTAAAATAATTTACATAACTTGTTGAACTCAATAAAAATAATTCTTAAGAACTCCAAAAAAAAAAAAAAAGAAATTCTGGTTATAATCATTTGTATTTTATGTTTTTTTTAGCAAACATTTATATAATGTGTACTAGATGAATTTCGTAGGCCACATTCTAAGAACTTAGCAAATATGTACTTATTCAATCCTCACAACATCCTGATAAGGTAGGTACTACTAGTGTCATTATCCCCATTTTACAAATAAGGTGATTAAGGCAGAGACAAAGTTAAGATACTCACCCAAGGTTGTTGCACAGCCACTAAGGGATAGAGCCCAGGCAGCCTGCTCCACAGCCCATGCTCCTAAACTCTGTGCTTTTGAGCCCCTCGTGTAATTTATGGAGTTAATAATGAATGCTCCCAAAAGTTGTTCCACGAGAATTATCCCATCAGCACGCAAACTATCTTGATAAAGCCCTCTTCCCAATATCTTCCTTCAGCTACTACCAAATTTCTCTGCTCCCTCAAAGGACAACTTCTTGAAAAAGTTGTCTACACACATTGTCTTCTCTTCTTACCTCCCACTTCAGCCAACTGTAGTCTCACTTTTACACCCACTACATTACTGACAAGGTCTTCAAAGTCACCAGGGACCTCCTGTTACAAAACCCACTAGGCACTTTAAGGTCTTCCCTTTTTTGACATCTCAGCAACATTTTACAAAGTTGGCCCCTCCATCTTTCTTGCTATACTTTCCTTTCTGGCTTCCATGACAGCATATCCTCCTCATTTCCTTCCTACTATTCTGGAAACTTCCTTATCATGTTTCCTGGGAACTTCTCCTTTAACCCACCTTTCTCCCTGCACTCTCTCCCTTGACAATTTGAACCAGTCTCTTGTTTTAAATGTCATTTATGTGTTAACAACTTCCAAATTTATTCTTCCATCACAACCTCACCTCTGAGCTTGATTCATTTGTTCAACTACATGTTTGGCATCTCCACCTCGCTGTGTCATAAGCCTGTGGAAGTTAACTTATCAAAAGACAAATTCCTGAATTTACTCCCCAACCAAACCCTGCCACTCATTCCCCCTTTAAATATCTTGTCTCCACTACTACTTGCACCACAGTAAACAACACCAATACCTATCCAAGTGTTCAAGGCAGAAGATTTGGAGTTAGTTGAATTCTCTACTCACACCCTCCATTCAGCCACAATGTTCTGATCACTGATCTCCAAATCTTTATAAGTCATTCATTCATTTTGCTTCACCTTTCCTGCCACCCCTCTAGCCCAAACTACCATCATATCTCTACTGGACTACTGAAATAACTTATGTTCTCTGCTGCCATGCTTAGCACCAACAATATAGTCGCTCCATGACGACTGAAGTGATATTTTAAAAACAAGTGAGATGTCAATCCCTTGCCTAAAACATCAGTGTCTTCCTCTTGTACAAATAATCCAATGCAAACTTTTTGTTTGTTTGTTTTTTGTTTTTTGTTTTTTTTGAGACGGAGTATTGCTCTGTCGCCCAGGCTGGAGTGCAGTGGTACCATCTCGGCTCACTTCAAGCTCCGTCTCCCGGGTTCACTCCATTCTCCTGCCTCAGCCTCCCATGTAGCTGGGACTACAGGTGCCGGCCCCCGCGCCCAGCTGATTTTTGTATTTTTAGTAGAGACGTGGTTTCACTGTATTAGCCAGGATGGTCTCAGTCTCCTGACCTCATGATCTGCCCGCCTCGGCCTCCCAAAGTGCTGGGGTTACAGGCGTGAGCCACCCCGCTGGGCCACAAACTTCTTAATATTGCCTACTATGCCCTGCAGGATCTAATTCTTGCCTACCTCAACAATTTTGCCTGTCATCTTGGTGCCCACTCCCACTCTCTCATAACCCTCCTCAGACATGACAAACTCTCTTTCATTTTGTGTTGGCTGTTACCTTCACAGGCTCCTACCCCAGCTCTTTATCTGATTGGCTCCTTCTCACTCCTAACTTCTTAACTTGTATGTCACCTCTCAGAAAAACCTTCGCAGAGCCCCCCAGTTTAATAACTCAATCATTTTCTTCCAAGTTATTGTCTTCATGGCATTTCCTCAATTTGTAATTACCTATTACAATAAAGAGGCTGACACCTTTTATTTTTTCTTTTGGGACGAAATCTCGCTCTGTCGCCCAGGCTGAAGTACAGTGGCGTGAGCTTAGCTCACTGTAAGCTCTGCCTCCTGGGTTCACGCCATGATCCTGCCTCAGCCTCCAGGGTAGCTGGGACTACAGGTGCCCACCACCAAGCCCGGCTAATTTTTTTTTGTATTTTTAGTAGAGATGGGGTTTCACCGTGTTAGCCAGGATGGTCTCTGTCTCCTGACCTCATGATCTGTCTGCCTCAGCCTCCCAAAGTGCTGGGATTACAGGCGTGAGTCACCGCACCCAGCCAGCTGACACCTTTTTTGATGTAAAACTGTTGGCAGCTTTTGAATCCCTGTTCCACTTTTTGTCTGCCCCATCCTTGCTGCTAGCAGCAGTCCAAACCTCACAAGGCCCCACCCTATGGCCACTATAATGGCCCAGTCCACTTGTTCCACTTCGCTTAAGCCATCTGGATTAGTTTACACCTGCCCTGCTCTCTCGGGAGAGCCTCATGATGTGACTAATAAACCTATTCATACCCTCTTGGTGCATGCAGCATCATCAGTCTCACCATCATGACTAATTTAGGTAGGGGTTAATCCTGTTCTCCTTGGTGCAACCACAAACTACCCATGCTTGTTGATTTACTTGTTTATAATTTGTATCTCCCACTACACTAACTTTCCTAAGGTTAGGAACCAAGTCTATTTGTATTCTGCCATGTACGAGGCTTGACATATGCTAAACACTCAGTAAATATTTGGAAACTGATCAAATGAGGTGTATTAAAGCACTGCTAATAATGCTAAAAAATTTTAAAACTGGGGAAAGGAGAGCTAACTTGTTAACAATAGGAGACTGATTAAATAACAGATAAATTGAATGAGTATAAATTATATTGAAAAGAATACTTAATGGCTTTGAAAAAAATGTTGTGCATTAGTGAAAATAGAAGTTTATAGAAATAATAAGAATAGGGTAATCTTATTTTTCCAAAATGTGTGTATATATCAATGGACAGCAAAATTATTGAACGAATATACTTTAAAATACCAATAGGATTGTCCGTAGTCAGGTGATTTTATTTCATTTTTTAACTTTCATTTTAGGTTCAGGCATATATGTGCAGGTTCGTTGTATAGGTAAACTGAATGTAATGAGGGTTTGGTGTACAGGTAAGTTTGTTAGCCAGGGAATAAGCATAGTACCTGATAGGTATTTTTTCTGATTCTCTACTTCCTTTCACCCTCCACCTTAAGTAGACCCCAGTGTCTCTTGTTCCCCTCCTAGTATCCATGTGTTCTTGCTATTTAGCTCCAACTTATAAGTGAGAACATGTAGTATTTGGTTTTCTGTTCTTGTATTAGCTTAGGATAATGGTCTTTAGCTCTATCCATGTTGCCCAAAGGACATGATCTCATTCTTTTTATGGCTGCATGGTGTATATGTGCCACATTTTCTTTATCCAGTCTAACATTGTTGGGCATTTAGGTTTATTCCATGTCTTTCTGATCGTGAATAGTGCTGCAGTGACCATATGCATGCATGTGTCTTTATGGCAGAATGATTCATATGGGCCATTGGGTATATACCCAATAATGGGATTGCTGGGTCAAATGGTAATTCTGTTTTAAGTTCTTTGAGGAATCACCACACCACTTTCCACAGTGGCTGGAATAATTTGTACTTCCATCAGCAGTGTATAAGTGCTCCTTTTTCTCTGCAATCTCGCCAACATCTGATTTTTCGTTTTGTTTTGTTTTTGTAAGACCCATTCTGACTGGTGTGAGATTATATCTCATTGTGATTTTCATTTGCATTTCTCTAATGATCAGTGATGTTAAGGGTTTTTTTTCATATAGTTGCTGGCAGCATGTACGTCTTCTTATGAAAAGTGTCTGTTCATGTACTTTGCTCATTTTTCAGTGGGTTTTTCTTTTCTTGTAAATTTGTTGAAGTTTCTTATAGATGTTGCACATTAGACTTTCGTCAGATGCATAGTTTGCATGTATTTTCTCCTATTCTGTAAATTGTCTCTTTACTCTGTTGATAGTTTCTTTTGCTGTGTAGAAGCTCTTTAGTTTAATTAGGTCCCATTTGTGAATTTTTGCTTTTGCTGCAACTGCTTTTGGTGTCTTTATCATGAAATCTTTGCCAAATCCTATGTCCGGAATGAAATTTCCTGGGTTATCTTCCAGGACTTTTACAGCTTAGGTTTTACATTTAAGTATTTGATCCATCTTGAGGTGATTTTTGTATATGGTGTTAGGTATGGGTCCAGTTTCAGTCTTCTACCTATGGCTAGCCAGTTATCCCAGCATCATTTGTTGAATAGAGTCGTATCTCCATTGCTTGTATTTGTCAACTTTGTCAAAAATGAGATGGTTGTAGGTGTGCAACCTTCTTTCTGGGTTCTCTATTCTGTCCCACTAGTCTATGTGTCTGTTATTGTACCAGTACTATGCTGTTTTTGTTTACTATACCCCTGTAGTATAGTTTGAAGTAGAATAATGTAATGCCTCCAACTTTGTTATTTTTGCTCAGGATTGCCTTGGCTATTTGGGATCTTTCTAGTTTCATATGAATTTTTAATTTTTTTTTCTAATTATGTAAGGAATATCATTAGTTTGATATAAATAGCATTGAATCTATAAATTGCTTTGGGCAGTATAGTCATTTTGATGATATTCATTCTTCCCATCCATAAGCATAAAATGTTTTCTGTTTGTATCATCTTTGATTTCTTTGAGTAGTATTTTGTAATTCCCATTGTAGAGGTCTTTCAAATCCCTGGTGGGTTGTATATCTAGGTATTTTATTATTATTTTGCCAACTGTGAATGAAATTGCGTTCCTGATTTGGCTCTCAGATTGGATGTTGTTGGTATATAGGAATGCTACTGATTTTTGTACATTGATTTTGTATCCTGAAACTTTGCTGAAGTTGTTATCAGATCAGGAGCTTTGGGCCAAGGACTACAGGGTTTTCTAGAAATAGAATCATGTCATCAGCAAACAGGGATAATTTGACTTCCTCTCTTCTTATTTGGATGTCCTTTATTTCTTTCTCTTGTCTCATTGTTCTTGCCAGAACTTCCAATACTGAGAGCAGGCATCCCTGTCTTGTGCTGGTTTTCAAGGGAAATGCTTCCAACTTTTGCCCATTCAATTTGATGTTAGCTGTGGTTCTGCCACAGATGACTCATTATTTGGACATATATTCCTTCAATGCCTAGTTTACTCGGGGTTTTTAACATACAGGGATATTGAATTTTATCAAAAGCCTTTTCTGCATCTATTGAGATAATAAAGTGGCTTTTATTTTTAGTACTGTTTATGTGATGAATCACAATTTCTGGTTTGTGTATGTTAAACCAACCTTGCATTGCAAGGATAAAGCCTACTGGATGATGATGGATTAGCTTTTTGATGTCCTGCTGAATTCAGTTTGCTAGTATTTTGTTGAGGATATTTGCATCTATGTTTGTCAAGGGTATTGGCCTGAAGTTTTGGTTTGTTGTTTTGTTTCTGCCAGGTTTTGGAATCAAGATGATGTTGACCTCGCACAATGAGTTGGGAAGGAGTCATCTTTATACATCTGGTAAATTTCAACTGTGAATCCATCTGGTCCTAGGCTTTTTGGGGGTTGTAGGCTTTTTATTACTGAATCAATTTTGGACTTGCTATTGGTCTGTTCAGGGATTCAATTTCTTCCTGATTCAGTCTTGGGAAGTTGTATGCATCCAGGAATTTATTCATTTCTTCTAGAATTTCTAGTTTGTGAGCATAGAGGTGTTCATAGTAGTCTCTGAAGTTTTTTTGTATTTCTGCAGTGTAAGTGGTGATGTCCCCTTTGTCATTTCCAAATGTGTTTATTTGGATCCTCTCTGTTTTTCCTGTATTAGCCTAGCTAGTGATCTATCTATCTTACTGATTTTTTAAAATAACCAACTCTTGGATTCATTGATCTTTTGTATGGGTTTTCATGACTCAATTTCCTTCAGTTAAGCTCTGATTTTCGTTATTTATTCAGTCTTTTGCTAGATTTGGAGTTTGTTTGCTCTTGCTTCTCTAGTTCCTCTAGTCATGATGTGAGGGTGTTCATTTGAGATCTTCCTAACTTTTTGATGTGCACTATAAGCCTGCCACTTAACACTCCCTTAGTTATTTCCCAGAGATTCTGGTATGTTGTATCTTTCTTTTCATTTGTTTCAAAGTGTTTCTTGATTTCTGTCTTAATTTCATTGTTTACCCAAAAGTCATTCCGGAGCAGGTTAATTTTCAAGTAATTGTATGATTCTGAGTGATTTTCTTAGTCTTGATTTCTATTATTATTATGCTATGGTCCAAGAGTATAGTTGATATAATTTCAGTTTTCTTGAATTTGCTGAACGTTGTTTCGTATCTGATTGTGTGGCCAGTGTTGGAGTAGGGGCTATGTGGCAATAAGACAAATGTATATTCTGTTGTTTTGCAGTGGAGAGGGACCATTTAGCCAAGTGTTGAGTTCAGGTCCTGAATATCTTTGTTAATTTTCTGCCTCCATGTACTGTGTAATACTGTCAATGGAATGTTGAAGGCTTCCACTATTTTTATGTGGGAGACTTTGTAGATCTCTAAAAGCATACTTTTTGAATCTGAGTGCTCCTGTGTTGGCCAAATATATATTTAGGATAGTTAAGTCTTCTTATTGAATTGAACCCTTTACCATTACATAATGCTTTTCCTTGTCTTCTTTGATCTTTGTCAGCTTAAAAGTCCATTTTGCCTGAAATTAGGATTGCGACCTCTGCATTTTTCCATTTTCAAACTTTTGCTTGGTAGATTTTTCTCCATGTCTTTATTCTGAGCCTATGGATGCCATTGCACATGAAATGGGTCTCTTGAAGACAACATACCATTCGGTCTTGCTTCTTTATCCAACTTCCCCCTTTGTGCCTTTTACTTGGGGTGTTTAGCCCATTTACATTCAAGGTTAGTCTTGATGTGTGCAAATTTGATCCTATCATGATGTAGTTAGCTGGTTACTATGCTGACTTGTTCTTGTGGTTGCTTTATAGTATCACTGATCTATAAACTTAGGTGTGTTATTGTAGTGTCTGGTAAATGGTCTTTCCTTTCCTTATGTAGTGCTCCTTTCAGGATCTCCTGTAAGGCAGGTCTGGTGGTAATGAATTCCCTCAGCATTTGCTTGTCTGTAAAGGATCTCACTTCTCCTT
The DNA here is from genome assembly GCF_000951035.1 of Colobus angolensis palliatus. NCBI lineage: Eukaryota > Metazoa > Chordata > Mammalia > Primates > Cercopithecidae > Colobus > Colobus angolensis. Next base: position 2,144,770 of record NW_012115699.1, on the reverse strand, counting down.
CACCTGTGAAACTTAGTCTGGCTGGATGTGAAACTCTTGGGTGAAATTTTTTTTTTTTAATTATAGGTTCCCAATCTATTCTGGCTTGTAGGGCTTCTGCTGAAAGGCCCACTGTTGGTCTGACAGAGCTCCCTTTGTAGGTGATCTACTCCTCTTCTCTAGCTGCCTTTAACATTTTCTTTCATTTCGACCTTGCAGAATGTGATGATTATGTTTCTTGGAAATGGTCTTCTTGTGAAATATCTTGCAGGGATTCTCTGCATTTCCTAGATTTGACTGTTGGCCTCTCTGGCTAGCTTGGGGAAATTTTCATGGATGATATCCTGAAATATGTTTTCCAGGTTGCTTGTTTTTTCCCTGTCCCTTTCAGGGACACCAATGAGTCACAGATTTGGTCTCTTTACATAATCCCACATTTTGTGGAGGTTTTATTCATTCTTTTTACATACTTTTTTCTTTACTTTTTGTCTGACTATTTCAGAGATCCAGTCTTTGAGTTCTGAGATTCTTTCCTCAGCTTGGTCTATTCTGCTGTTAATACTTGTGATTGCATTATGCAATTCTTTTTGTGTGATTTTTAGCTCTATCAAATCAGATATATATGTATATATTTCGGCTATTTTGTTCTATCAGCTCCTGCGTTATTTTATTGTGATTCTAAGCTTCCTTGGATTGGGTTTCAACATTCTCCTGAATCTTGATGATCTTCATTCCTATCTATATTCTGAATACTAGTTTTGTTATTTCAGCCATCTCAGCCTGGTTAAGAACCCTTTCTTGGTAACAAGTGCAGTCATTTGGAGGAAAGAAGGCACTCTGGCTTTTTGCGTTACCAGAGTTCTTATGCTGATTCTTTCCCATTTGTGTGGGCTCATGTTCCTTCAAAGCTCGAAGTTGCTGTCCTTTAGATGCAATTTTTCTTTTTTGCTTTTTTTATCCTTTGGTGCCCTTGGGGTTTGGTTATGGTATAAGGTCAATTCAATTAACTGGCTTTGATTCTAGTCCACTCCTGGGTCTTAGAGGAGCCCCTCTGATTACTTCTCTGTCCCCATGAGTATTTTGTTGGGTATTCTAGTTCACGGGGCTCCCTCAAGAAGTAGCCACAGTTGGCAGACAAGTCATTTCCTTGTCAGGTCATGTGCTTCCTGGGGAAACACGGGGTTGTGCCTGCCTCAGAGTTTATGCAGAAACTGGTTGGAAGCTTTAGCCGGTGTGATCCATCTGGCTGTGGAAGGTGGAGGTGGGTGGAGTTGCCTGCTCTGTCATGCAGGTCTTTCCAGAGCAACAAGAGGCTGTACCTTTTAGCAAATTCTGGCAGAATTAGTACTGCTGAGCCAGAAGCTCTAACAGGTGTGGCTCACCTAGGTACCAGTGGTGGGAGTGGGTAGAGATGCCCACCCTGCCATCAAGTGCTTCCTGGGATGACAGGAGGCTGTCCCCACTGGCTGAGTTCCTATAGAACCAGGACCTCTGGGCTAGAAGCTCTAGCAGGAATTTCTCTCCTGGCTATAAGTGGTGGGGGTGCGGGGTGTCACATACCCTGCCATCTGGGTGTTTCCCGGGAAAACATGAAGCTACATCTCCAGCTGAGTTCCCATAGAAGCAGGACTACTGGCCCAGAAGCTCCAGCAGTTGTTTCCCACCTGGCTATCAGTGACAGCAGTGGGTGGGGTCTCTGTCTGTGTACTTCTTGGGAAAACATGAGGTTGTGCCCACTGGCTGAATTCTCACAAAAGCAGAGCCACTGAGACAGCAGCTCTAGCAGGTGTTGCCCTTCTGGCTATCAGTGATGGGGGTGGGTAGGGTCATGCACCCTTCTCTCCACGAGTTTCTAAGATATCATGAGGCTACGCCTTTCAGCTGAGGCTGCACAAAAGAAGGACCACTGGGTTGGAGGTGATTACCCACCTGGTTACCAGTGGCTGGGGTGAGTGGAGTGGCCAACCAAGTGTGAGCCAAAGCAGGACCATTGCATTGCAAGCTGGTGCCAAGCCCCATCTGGCAAGAAGGGGTAGAGCAATCTTATTGCTTCTGGGAACTGCAACTATGGCCTCTACTAGGGTTATGGTGCCACTGCTGGTCTGTTCCAGGGCCCAAGGCTTGTAGAGGTCCCCTTGGACTCAAGAGTTGCCCTTGCAGAACATCTGGGTGGCTCTCTGCCACTAGAAGCATAGTGGGAAGATATCAGGGGTGGGGGGCCAGGGGTATTATCCCATTCCCAGTTTTGCACAGGTCCCTTTGGAGAACATGAATCCCGAGGGCTCTCACTCAACTCCCCTTTCCCATGTTGGAGAGATTCTCCTGGCTCCACAGTAAGCCCAGACAGGCTGGGGTCCAGCCTCACTCCTCTCTGCTCTCTGTGTTCCCCTGTTGCCTTGATGGATCCCAACAGGTTTTTTGGATGATCAGTCTGCAGGGTCAGTGCTCACCAGCCCTTTCGTTTCCTCTTCATGAGTTGCTTCCAGTCTGCCATTTTGATATTTCTCCTCCAGGTAATTTTATTTTTACTCTTTGTATTTCTCTGTATTTTAATATTTTTAATGAATATGTATCATTTTATAACTGGTAAGAAGACTATCTAAAATATTTTAAGGAGACAATGATACATTGCAGGAGTATTAAATCTTAATTTTTCAGGCTGTTAAACTTCAATTTCCTTATGTCTTTTCAAGGACTATAGTGCAGACACATTTTTTAACCATTAAAAGCTATGACAAACAACTGTATAACATTTAATTTCATCAACCCCATCAGAATAAATACCAGATTCCGAACGTATGTCTGGTAAGAAAAGCGGTTCCTGTTCTATTCTACCAATATGCACTGTTTGCAAATAAAGTGGTTAAAACTCTCCTTCAAGTAATAACCCAAGTCTGTGACCAGTTCAAACTAAAATCATACCTCTCTGGATACTTCACTGTACTTCCCTTAATTGCTCCTTTCTCAAGAATACTCCTTCTTCTTTTGAAAGAAATGAATTGCCCTTTCTTTGTTTTGTCAATTGTTCCTGAGGCCTATCCTAACCTGTCGGTTTTCTGGGTTGAGGACTTGCTTTACCGAACTTCTCTCCTTACTATCTCTCTTTATGAGCTGGTCTGGTAACTGGGGGCCTCCCCATTTCTCCATCAAAAAAAAAAAACTCTTCTCTTGTTATTCATCCCACCGTAGCATCCAACCTCTATCTGGAGAACCCTCTTACCATTCCCAATCCAAGATTTCACATCCTACCTTGCATATGAGTCTGCCATCTCTGTACTAAGGAGAACTGTGAGAGCTACAGCTTAGAAACCTTGACCTGAATAGAAAATCTTGCCCTACCCTTACATAGCCATCCATGAAAGTGTCTGAAAAAGAGGTACACAGAGCTCCAGGCCACCCACAAGCTAAGGTAAGCCCCCTGGTGAGCTAGGTGAGGCTGTATGACTGACTCTACCTGCCTGTGCAAATGATTGGCCCATGGGATTGCTTTTCTCTTCCCCCTAAAACCTAAAACTGAGCCCTCTAGATCTTAGTGTCCTATAGTGAGAAAAAGCAAAATACAGAAAAGAAGAAAAAAAGAAGTGCCTATGACAGGGTCCAGGCTTTCTTGGAGTGGGTGACTCTACCCAAGTATAAAGATATCTCAGCTTCGGCTGGGCAGGGTGGTTCACACCTGTAATCCTAGCACTTTGGGAGGCCAAGGTGGGCGAATCACCTGAGGTCAGGAGTTTGAGACCAGCCTGATCAACATGGAGAAACCCTCTAGTAAAAATACAAAATTAGCCAGGCGTGGTGGTGCATGCCTCTAATCCCAGCTACTCGGGAGGCTGAGGCAGGAGAATTGCTTGAACCTGGGAGGTTGCAGTGAGCCGAGATCATGTGCCATTGCACTCCAGCCTGGGCAACAAGAACGATATCTTAGCATCTCAGCCTCTTTTTAGCGTACTGGCCTAGTGAAAAACCAAAACTCCCCAACAACTATACTCAATAGATGCTCCTGACATTCATCCTTCCACATGACTGAAATAAGGTCTGGCTGGAGGGGAGGCATGCAAGAAGGCTAGAGACTCCAGTAAAAACCAACACTAAGTTATTTGGAACACGTTTATGAATGACTGAATAGATGACAGATGGATGATTAGGTAAACACTTACTAGTGGCCGATGTTAGATTCTGATAACATCTCTGTGTTTTGTCTCTGTGTCTCCACCCAAATCTCATCATGAATTGTACTCCCATAATTCCCACATGTTGTGGAAGACACCAGTGGGAGATAATGTGAATCATGGGGGCAGTTTCCCCCATACTGTTCTTGTGGTAGTGAATAAGTCTCACGAGATCTGATGGTTTTATCAGGGGTTTCTGCTTTTGCATCTTTCTCATTTTCTCTTGCCACTGCCATACCTTTCACCTCCCACGATTCTGAGGCCTCCCCAGCCATGTGAAACTGTGAGTCCAACTAAACCTCTTTTTCTTCCCAGTCTCAGGTATATGTTTAACAGCAGCGTGAAAATAAACTAATACAGTAAATTGGTACCAGTAGGGTGGGGTGTCGATGAAAAGATACCTGAAAATGTGGAAGCAACTTCGGAACTGGGTATTAGGCAGACGTTGGAAGAGTTTGGAGGGCTCAGAAGAAGACGGGAAAATGTGGGAAAGTTTGGAACCTCCTAGAGACTTGTTGAGTGGCTTTGACAAAAATGCTGATAATGATATGAACAATAAGGTCCGGGCTGAAGTGGTCTCAGATGGAGATAAGGAACTTGTTGGGAACTGGAGCAAAAGTGACTCTTGTTATGTTCTAGCAAGGAGACTGGTGGCATTTTGCCCCTGCCCTAGAGAATTGTGGAACTTTGAACTTGAGAGACATGATTTAGGTTATCTGGCAGAAGAAATTTCTAAGCAACAAAGTACTCAAAAGGTGACTTGGGTGTTGTTAAAAGCATTCTGTTTTAAAAGGGAAATGAAGCATAAAAGTTCAGAAAATTTGCAGCTTGATGATGCAGTAGAAAAGAAAAACCCATTTTTTGAGGAGAAATTCAAGCTGGCTGCAGAAATTTGCGTAAGAAACAATGAGCTGAATGTTTATCCCCAAGACAATGGGGAAAATGTCTCCAGGGAATGTGATAGGTCTTCATAGCAGTCCCTCTCATAACAGACCCCAGAGCCTAGCAGGGAAAAACGGTTTTGTGGGCCGGGCCCAGAGTCCCCATGCATGCTGTGTACAGCCTAGGGACTTGGTGCCCTGCATCCCAGATGCTCCAGCCATTGCTAAAAGGGGCCAAGGTACAGCTCACCCCATCGTTTCAGAGGGTTGAAGCCCCAAACCTTGGCAGTTTACACGTGATGTTGAGCAAGTCAAGAATAGGGGTTTGGGGACCTCCACCTAGATTTCAGAAGATATATGGAAACGCCTGGATGCCCAGGGAAAAGTCTGCTGCAGGGGCAGGGCCCTCATGGAGAACCTCTGCTAGGGCAGTGCAGAAGGGAAATGTGGGCTCAGAGCCCCACACAGAGTCCCTACTGGGGCACTGCCTATTGGAGCTGTGAGAAGAGGGTCACTGTCCCCCAGACCCCAGAATGGTAGATCCACCAACATCTTGTACTGTGCACCTGGAAAAGCTGCAGACACTCAATGCCAGCCTGTGAAAGCAGCCAGGAGCGGGGCTATACCCTGCAAAGCCACATGGGCAGAGCTCCCCAAAATCACGGGAACCCACCTCTTTCATCAGCATGTCCTGGATGTGAGACATGGAGTCAAAGGAGATCATTTTGGAGCTTTAAAGTTTGACTTCTCTGCTGAATTTCGGACTTGCAAGAGCCCTATAACCCCTTTGTTTTGGTCAATTTTTCCCATTTGGAATGGCTGTATTTACCCAGTACCTGTACCCCCATTGTATCTAGGAAGTAACTAGCTTGCTTTTGATTTTACAGGCTCATAGGTTGAAGGGACTTGCCTTGTCTCAGATGACACTTTGGAATGTGGACTTTTGGGTTAATGCTGAAATGAGTTAAGACTTGTGGGGACTGTTGGGAAGGCATGGTTGGTTTTGAAATGTGAGGACATGAGATTTGGAGGGACCAGGGGCAGAATGATATGGTTTGTCTCCATGTCCCCACCCAAATCTCATCTTGAATTGTACTCTCAAATCCCCACATGTTGTGGGAGGGACCCAGTGGGAGATCATTTGAATCATCTGGGTGGTTCCCCCATACTGATGCTAATTGATGGTAGAGATGTGACCTTGGCCACGAAAATGATCCCAAATACAGCAGAGAGCAGTCTTATGAATTCATAAGGACTCTACTATACTTGAGCCAATGCCCATGTTTTATCTCTTATTTTCCTGGTTCTTGATGGTCTTAGTTAGTTCAGGTTGCTATAACAAAATGCTGTAGACTGGATGGCTTACAAATAGCAGAAATTTATTTCTCACAGTTTGGGAGGCTGGAGATCCAAAATCAGGCTGCCATCACAATCAGGTTCTGGTGACAACTCACTTCCAGGTTGCAGACTGCTGACCTCTCAATGCATCCTCACATGGAGAAAAGAGGGCGACAGTGTTCTCTAGGGTCCCGTTTATAAGAGGACTGATTCCATTTATGAGGGCTCTACCCTCACAATCTAATCACTTCCCAAAGGCCCCATCTTATAATAGCATCACACTGGGGGCTAGGACTTCAACATACGACTTTGGAGGAAAGGTGGACACAAACATTCAATCCATGGCATTGATCCGCCTTGATATTTTCTGCAATATCAGTATCACATGTGATCCTAACTTGCTTCTCATTCCATTTTTGCCCCTCACACTAAAGGGTGACCTTTTTTCATGCTTGCCCCAGGATCCAACCTTTATCCTGCCCCAGTCTGGGGCTGAACATTGCCAGCCTTAATGACAAAACACTATGGACCTCCTGGCTATTTGAGAGAAATGGATAAATGGAAGGAGATGAAGGCAAACAAAGTTAAATCTAGTGTATTAGCCCTTTCTGTCCTTCTGGAAGATTGGGCAGGGAGATGGAATGGTAGAAGTGAGAGGAGCCACAGGCTGAAATAACCACATTGCCACCCTTGCCAGAATCTATATTGAAAGAAAATACATTTTTCCTTTCATTACAGAGTGCAAAGTACGGCTTTTGTTTCATTAACACTGGTACATTTTTTAACATATTCTCAAATATTATTGCTCTCTTTTAGTGCAACCTGCTTGAGTAGCAACCTGAAATCAATACTTGAATATTCATTTTGCAAACTATCTTTGCTATATATTTCAAATTTGTGCTGTACAGGGTGGCCAGAGATTCGGTTGACCATACTCCCAGACTGTGCTGTACTATAAGTCCCAAATAAGCCCCATTTCTGCAGGGAATAATGCATACCCAACCCCATTAACCATAATAGTGTGAATGACCATAAGTCATTAATTTTGATAAGATCAGATTCTTATCACCTCAAAGATTCAACAGAAGCCACAGGAGATATAGAAGTATTCCTACTTTGGTTTCTTTAATGAATAAAAATGTGAATGTAGTTACAGTCCACAACAGTTAAGCACCACAGGCCCAAGAAAAAGTTCACCCTGTCAGCAGCTGCAAGAGAAAAGTGCCAAGGAATTACTGCATTAACTCAGTAAGAGTCTAATAACCAAAAGATGGGGGTAAAAGGCACTGAATACACCAGGCAGAAATTACCCTGGAGTCCTGAAAAGGCTCTTTTTAGGGTGAGCAATTTTATTTCTTAAGAATTCAGCAATATGGAACAAATTATTTGCTCAAGAGTCTGCAGTCATCCTGTAAAAATATATCAGGATCCCAGGGCTCACTTAACCACATTGTGGACAGCTATTTTCAAAATGAAGTAGAAAGAGGAAACTTACATGTTATTCTCATAACTCATAAGCACATTTCTAACAGGCAATTTTGTTTTCAGCTTTCATTACTCATTAATATTCAATTTAGGTTCCATCTTCTTTAGAGGTGTGTGACATTTGTGAGAATCTAGTATTTAATTTTGGGTGTCTGCACAAGCTTGCTTGAGTATAAGAGAGAGTTTCTGACCTGCCAAAAGGTAAGATTCACTGTTCCCTTCCCGAAGGAGCAGGGGGAGAAAGAAAGCAATGATTTTGCTTTTCTGACTTGCAAATATCTTGTAAAGGGAAAATCATAATTCATAGCCCCATATGTATAAAATGTTTCCAACGGGTTTCATTCTGGAAGTATAAGCAATGAATTTTCTGCTAAATGCAGCAAATCTAGTCACTATATTTATAAAACAAAATGCATTTAGATTCTGAATATCAAATGTAATCTCTGAGTGCAGCAAATTTCAAATCAGCATTAAAAAATATGTAAAAGCAGCAAAAGAAATGGTCTATAATTACTAATTATTGTACTATTTTGGGTTGTACTATTTTGGATCCCATTTCTCTTCTAGTACATTCTGCTCTGATATCTCCTATTAAAATCAGGTACAAGGATTGATTGACAAATAATATTCTTAATCATTGTCTCAAAAATCAGAGATTTAGTGTTACTGTTATTCATACTACTAGTGTGGTAGGCTGAGTAATAGCCTCTAAGAAAATCCAGTTCCTATTCTCTAGAACCTGTGGATATTATCTTACACAGAAAAGAAAATGACTTTGCAGATGTGAGTAAGTTAAGGACCTCAAGATGTGGAGATTATTCTGGGTTATCCAGGTAGGACCTAAATGTAATCTCATTTGTTTTTATAAGAGGAAGGCAGAGGGCTATTTGATTACAGAAACAGAAGAGGAGACAGTGATATGACAAAGAAGAAGACAGATTTGAAAATGTTACGCTGCCAGCTTTAAAGAGGGAGGAAGGGACCATGAGCCAAAGAACGCAAGGGATGATACTGTAAAAAGCTGAAAAAGGCAAAAAATAAGTTATCCTCCAGAACCTAACAAGTAAACCTCTCCCTGAAAACATCTTGAATGCTAATTTTAATCTCTGACCTTCAGAACTTGAGAGAATCAGTATGTGTTGTTATAATCCACTGAGTTGGAGATGATTTGTTGCAGCAAGCCATGGGAAGCTAATACAACTGGTTACCAAATTTTCTGGTTTTATATTGCTGGTGGGATACACGGCTTTGCTTGTCTGTTTTTAGCTTTATCTTTGAGAGCATTTATACAAAGAAAGTTAGCTTCCTAGACATTTGACTACCTGATGACAAGGTAAAATCTACTTTTACCTAGTTGTACATGTTTTACAATAAGAGATTTATTTGTTTTAACGTCTGTACTTTATTAAATTATAAGATAGACTAAATACTGAAGAGCAGGTAAAGATAAAGAAAAAAAGGAGGAGGAAAAGGAGGAGGGGGAGACAAGAAATTGACTAATGTTGCTCACTAGCTTTTCCATTTCACCCTCTTCAAGGCATAGGACAGCACTTTCCTGCCCCTTAGAGTTAGATGTGGCCATTTGACTAGTCTAGCAGTGGGTTGTGAGTGAAGGAGACATGCATTATTTCCATATTGGAGCCTTCCAGGGCAATATCCATCACTACTCAGGTGGTGTACGTTCCAACAACTCGGATCTGTGAGTGAGGACAACATGAACAGAGCCTTCCCCATCAAAAAATCTGAAGTTAACTTGATTTAGCCAAAAAGTAAACTTCTGCTGCTTAAATCCACTAAAATATTAGAGTTATTAGTTACCACAGCATAATCTGCCCAATACTAACTGTTACAGATGGATGGATGGATGGATGGATGGATGATAAATAGATGACAGATGATAATGATAGATAAATAGATAGATAGATGGGGCTGGGCATGGTGGCTTATGCCTGTAATCCCAGCACTTTGGGAGACAGATGATTGATAGATAGATAGATAGATAGATAGATAGATAGATAGATAGATAGATAGATAGATAGATAGACAGACGAGAGAGAGGCCTATAGAGATGAAGAAAAGGATGACTGGAAGATATATCATTTCTGCAGAATGTGTAACAAAGTTTCTTCTACCATATAATAGAGAAAGAGAAGTTATGAAAACTTTGTAGACAGAGTATTCATCTTATTAATATTTGTATTTCTACCACTTAGTACAATGCCTCCTGCTTAGTGAACACTAAGTAATTTAATAAAGTACTTCAGAAAGACAGCAGCATGTGGCCAAAATTTCTGGCAGATGAGCCCCCACTATAAACCTCAGATGATTTGGTTCAGACTAACCAGGGTAAAACTTGAGATAATTGAACCTAAGACAGCCACACAAGATTGGATTTTAAAGATACTCTGCTTTTGTTGGAACCAGAGTTTTCTGGGGGCCCTTCCCTGTATCCCATGGATCTTTGAAAAGAAATTCCTGGGTGTTTGCAAATCTGTTGTAGCTAAAACTCACAAACCAGAGGTCTGAGTTATTCACGAGTCTATTCTTAAGTGAAAGAATGGCTGATTTTCTGCAGTTCTGTCTGATATTGGTTTATCAGAGTGACAAGTATTATGGACCACAGACACTTTCAAAAAAAATAAATAAATAGGGGCTGTACAAATTCTAACCTGTCCTGGATTTTATCTTTACTGCTCTTCAGTTGTCTAAGATCTAAATACAGAAGAGTATTGAAAACTTTTTTGGAAAAATCTTTATTTCGTATTTGTGAAAGAAAAGCATAATGTTTTCCTGGGCTTCCTAAGGGCAGTTTTGGATTTAGCTCCTCACATACCAACTCCATGTGGAGAAGGTAATACCCAGCTGACCGTATGAATGGCTATCTGGGTAGATGAAGAATGAGACCATGACAAGCAAAACATGTATTGTTACAGTTCTTTCAGTCTCATGTAACAGAAACCAATTCTGTATAGCTCAAACAAAAAAACAAGCCAGCCAAAAATAAAACTTTGAGGGATGGTGAGGGCTGAGGAGGGTTTTTCACAGAATCCAAGAAAGATAGAAAACAAAACAAGCAAACAAAAATAGAAAGAAGCCACTGTGTTTGCAAAGACTTCAGCTAGAGAAAATAATGAACCTTATTTCAAAAGTTCTCAGTTCAACATTCTAAATTTCCAGGAAAAAGGACCTGATTGGCCCAGTTTGGGTGAGCCCAGCCCAGGGTCAATAATATTTGGCCAGCAGCATGAAGTTTCATAAATCATTCATGATTAAAATGACACTATTTTGTATTCTGGAAAAACTGAAAAAAGTTTGATTTAGGGTGGACTTACCATGAGGTGGAACATCAACCACTTTGTAAAATGTCTACTCCAGGAGAGAAGAGGAAAGCGATGTATTGGGAAGCAGTGCTTTGGGCTGCAAGATAACAGAAACCCTTAAACAATTATGGATTGGGGGTTTTCTCACGCAGTAAAAATTTAGTCAACAATTCGATGCCTAAATCACCAAAATTCTGTTAGGTTTTTTTTTTTTTTTTCCTGATAGTCACAAGCTGGCTGCTACATCTCTAGCCATCTTATCTGTAATTCAGGTAGAAAAAAAGGAGAAAATGTAAGGGATGGTGCCTGGAACAAGAAAGTATAAACTGGATATCCACATGCAAAATAATGAAGTTGGCCCCTTACTTCATGCCATACGCAAAAAAACGATTCCTGAGAACAAAGGTCAAAACGTAAGAGTTAAAACTACAACAATCTCAGAAGAAAACATAAATATAAATCTTTGTGACTGTGGATAAGGCAATTGTTTCTTAGATATGACATCTAAAACATAAGCAACAAAGGAAAAAAATAAATTATATTTCATTAAAATAAATAACTTTTGTGCTTCAAATGATACTATACTATCAAGAAAGTGAAAAGACAACCCAAAGAATGGGAGAAAACGTTTGCAAATCATATATTTGATAAGGGTCTAATGTCCAGAATACATAAAGAAGTATTAGAACAATATAAAGAAAAATAAATTAAAAATTGGCAAAGGATCTGAATAGTCATTTCTCCAGGCAAGCATAAAAATGGCCAATAAGCACATGAAATAAAGCCCAACATTCCATTCCTAATGGGAAATGCAAATCAAAACCACAACAAAATGCTACTTTATACCCACTAGGATGCCTGTGGATATAAAGACACACAATAACAAGTGTTGGCAACGAATGTGGAGAAATTAGAACTCTCATGCATTGCTGTTGGGTCTGCAAAATGGTGCTATTGCTTTGGGAAGCAGTTTGGCAGTTCCTCAAAAATTGAACCTAGTGTTGGCATTTGACCCAGCAATCTTACACCAGGTATATACCCAAGAAAACAGCAAACAAATGTTCACACAAAAACTTGCACATGAATGTTCATAGCAGCATTATTCATCATGGCAAACAACCCAAAGGTACATCAACTGATGAATGAATAAACAAAATGTAGTACCCACAAAATGTAGTATTATTCAGCCATTTTAAAAGTATGAAGTACTACCACATGCTGCAACATGGATGACCCAGACAACACTGTGCTAAATGAAATAAGCCAGACCCATAAAGTCAATATTACATGGTTCCACTTATATAAAATATCCAGAATCAGCACATCCACACAGACGGAAAGTAGACTAGTAGTTGTCAGGGTCTCAGTGGAAGACGGAATAGGGAGTGACTACTACTGGATAGGGTGGTTTCTTTTGTGTGATGAAAATGTTCTAAAATTAAATGGGGTTGATGGTTGCACAACTCTGTGAAAATATTAATAGCTACTGAAATGTATATTTTGAATAGGTGAGTTATATGACATGTAAATTACATTTCAACAAAGCTGTTTAGATGAAGGGTGGGGAGGAGAGGACGAAGGAAAAAGAGACAGAGAGAGAGAGTATAAGCTTCTCTAGGAACCTCAAAGGAGGATTTTTGCTGAATCTCTTTTGCTTAATTTGTTTTACCTGTAAATAGAAATAGGTTCTTGAGGTTAGGACTTGCCACTATGTCTCCTGTAAATTCCTGGGGTTATGACTTGCCATTGTCTCCTGCAAATATTGCTCAAACACCTCAGTATTACCTGTCACTGAAGAAATACAAAAACCCAGGCTTAGAAGTGAATTAAACTAGGTTTTATTTGCAGCTCTGCCACACTGAAGAAACTCATATCCTCTCATTAGGCCTCTGAAAGATGTTGCCAGGGCTCTGCTCATTTCTTCTCTCATCCCATTTCCATTTTTGTGCAGACTGGCTTATTTTCTTCTTTCTCAAAGGCCTCACTCCATCTTTTTGTCAGAGGCTGCCTTCAGGCTGACAGAGAGCCTAAAGGGCTGAGGATGTGTGCAACTCTTAGTCAGTGTCTGCCCTGTTGTGTACAGAGGACATAAATACCCCAATCACCTTGCCTTGCCAAGAAGACACCTCCAAGGTTAGACCCACAGTGATTATGAGGCTTTTGTGGTTTTGAGCCAAAGCTGAATACCCTTATGTGGCCTTCTTCCCTTCCCAGTCCCGAATTCTTCTCTCCTACTAGGAACACATCCTAATAAATCCCCTCCACAGGAATCCTCATCTCAGAGTCTGCTTCTGGAAAACCCAACCTAAAGGAGCCTTCTTTACTTATCTGCAAAATAATAGTTAAGAGGGGTAACAGGAAAAAAGATGTATGAAGGCAACAGAGCAGGCTCTAGATCATGTCTTGTCAGAACGTTCTTTTCTTAGGTCATGAACAGAATTACCAAGAGGGAGCTAACGATATGGTACAATGAGTGACTGAATAAATGGGCAAGGCAGGAAAACAGGAAGCCTTAGATGCAACACAGTGTAGTAATTAAGAGTGTGAACTCAGGGAAGCTGGCTTAAATTTGGATCTCAAGTACTCCAGCTACTTGGGCATGTGATTTATTTCTCTAAGTTTCCATTTTCCCCTCTGTAAATGGAAATAACAACAATACCTGTCTCATAAAGCTGTTGAGAGGTTGAAATGAGATCATGGATGTACAGCATCTGGTATAAGAAAAAGTTCACTGTTACTCTGGTGGTGACGGCAGTGGTTATTTTTATTGTAGATGTGTGTAGCATTAGTAGTAGAAGTAATCCGAGGACACCAAATACAAACTTTACTGACTTCACAATTTCACCACGATTGAAGTGAGATCTAATTTGACAGCTGGGCTAAATTCCAAACACCTTACAGCAGATGCAGGTTTAAATTTCATTCCAAAGAATGAAACCCAGTGCCTCATGTTGAGTGTTGGAAGTGTTCTGCCTAATGGCAGAAGGCACTAGGCTTCTGTTTCAGGCAGGTGACACAGGCAGGGATTTTAATCAGTCCTCAAGGGGGTCTCACACCACCCAGGCTTCTGGTACTGAGAGAAGAACGACAGCTGTCAAACTGACACTTTGTTGAGCAGGAAAGCCTCATAAAATAACATGGAATATATATATATATATCCCCATGAGATAGATAGATAGATCTATAGATCTACAGATATATATAAACACACACACATATACTTGCTTTAATTTTAAAAGGATGAAAAAATGCATGGCAATTGGACTTGCCCAGGCATAAATTATACAGTATGGCATGTCAGTGAGCAAGTACAACAATGAGACATAAGAAGTTTGAGGAATAGGTAAACAGCTGTCAAGGGATGCCTGGCACACAGCTCAGATATGGCACACTAAAGGGGCACACAGTGCTATGGGTTGTACAAGGCATTCCAGGAATGTTATATGCCTCACCCTAAGCTAAGCAAATTCCCCTAGGAAACCAGAGACAAGCTGTGGTTGTACATACCTGTGTCATATGTTCTGACTCAGGTTCAGTTCAACCAGTATTTCTGCTTCCCTGCTGCCCCTCCACAGTCTACTCTCCACCAAGAGCCAGAGCGATCCTCTTACCACCTGCACTAGCTCATGTCTTGTGTCTACTCAAAACCCTACAATAAATTTCCATCACACAGGGAACAAAGACCGTAACATAACCCCAACATAACCTGGTCTCTGCATCCCTGTTGCCTCATTTCCTGCCACTCTCGCTCTGACTCACTTTATTCTAGCCCACCGCCCTCCTTTCTCTTCTTCAAGTTTATTAAGCACATGCCCACTCCAGGACATTTGACTCTGTCATTCCCTCTTCCAGGAATGCTCCCTCCTCCCACTCACCCCTGTATTTGTGTGGCTTATTCCTGCTCAAGTGTCACCTACTCAAGGTAGACTACTACCCAACATATGGGGTAATTATTTGTGTATGCATTAATAACCTTCCTCACCCTGTAAGTTCCATGAAGACAAAGACTTCATCCGTTTTGTTCCCAGTTGTATCCACAGTGCCTAGAACTGTGTCTGGTATACATTAGACACTCAGTATTTGTTTAATGAATAAATAGTTGAATGAATGAATTCCTTGAGTACATGAAACATATCCGATAACTGGGGTCAACAATAGAATTCAATGAGAAAGAAAATTTGGGCCTTCACTTCAAGGACCTTAGACTTCAGGTCCACACTGTCTGAAACAGTAGCTATTAGCCACAGGCAGCTGTGGAGCACCTGAAAAGGTAACTCTACAAACTGGATGTTCAGTAAGTGTACAATACACGCTGAATTCTTAAGACTTAGTATGAGAAATGTAGAAGTCTCAATTTTTTATATTGAATAGATTTGAAATGGTATTTTTAATATACTTGGTTAAATAAAATAATTACAATTAGTTCCACCTGCTTATTTTAAATTGCTTTAATGTGGCTACTAGGAAGTTAAGAAGTATGTATTTAGTTTGCATTTTGGACATGCATTGTGTTTCTATTAGGCAGAGCTCATCCAGAGGGAGAAGTAGACATTAAGTGGATTCTTTCTAGATAGTATGGGTCAAGAAAGAAAATTTTAAATAATAATCAACACAGTGATATAGGGAGGTCAATTGAGGGATAGTTTATATAATCTAGAGATTCAAACCCTGCTGGGGGAACTGATATTAAATGTATTTTAAATCAATGCTTATCTAAGTTTCGTGGATCTGTGAATGACCTGGACATGTTAACATGCAGATTCTAATTTATTGGTCTGGGGTGGGGCTGGAGAGTATATAGGTCTTACAACATCCCAGATGATGCCAATGTAGAGGCCTCCTAAACCACACTTCAAGTAGAAAGGATTCAAAGGTCTGTTTGGAGTTAAACAAGTAGGGGACAAGAAGGCATCGAACCATTAGAAGCTTTACTCAAGGCTGGTCCAACACCTCCCTGCCAAGTGGCAGAAGATCTGGCTCCTTAGCTGCTAATGCTGCGTTTTATTATTATTTTTTAATACACTTTAAGTTCTGGGGTACATGTGCAGAACACGTGCCATAGTGGTTTGCTGCACCCATCAACCCATCATCTACATTAGGTATTTCTCCTAATGCTATCCCTCCCTCCCCCACCCACCAACAGGCTCTGGTGTGTGATGTTCCCCTCCCTGTGTCCATGTGTTCTCATTGTTCACCTCCCACTTGTGAGTGAGAACATGCAGTGTTTGGTTTCCTGTTCTTGTGTTAGTTTGCTGAGAATGATTGTTTCCAGTTTCATCCATGTCCCTACAAAGGACATGAACTCATCCTTTTTATAGATCCATAGTATTCCATGGTGTATATGTGCCACATTTTCTTTATCCGGTCTATCATTGATGGGCATTTGGGTTGGTTCCAAGTCGTTGGTATTGTGAATAGTGTTGCAATATACATACGTGTGTATGTGTCTTTATAGAATGATTTATAATCCTTTGGGTACATACCCAGTAATGGGATTGCTGAGTCAAATGGTATTTCTGGTTCTAGAACCTTGAGGAATCGCCACACTGTCTTCCACAATGGTTGAACAAATTTACACTCCCAACATTGTAAAAGCGTCCCTATTTCCCCACATTCTCTCAAGCATCTGTTGTTTCCTGACTTTTTAATTCATTTTAAAGATTGTCCACTGGACGGGCACAGTGGCTCATGCCTGTAATCCTAGCACTTTGGGAGGCCAAGGGGGGCGGATTGCCTGAGCTCAGGAGTTCAAGACCAGCCTGGGCAACATGATGAAACACCATCTCTATTAAAACACAGGCTGAGCACTGGGACTCACGCCTGTAATCTCAGCACTTTGGGAGGCCGAGATGGGTGGATCACGAGGTCAGGAAATCGTGACTATCTTGGCTAACATGTTGAAACCCTGTCTCTCCTAAAAAATAGAAAAAATTTAGCCAGGCATGGTGGCAGGTGCCTGTACTCCCAGCTACTCGGGAGGTTGAGGTAGGAGAATGGTGTGAACCCGGGAGGCGGAGCCTGCAGTGAGCCAAGATCGGACCACTGCACTCTAGCCTGGGCAACAGAGCGAGACTCCATCTCAAAAACAAATAAATAAATAAATAAACTAAATTACAAAGGCTGGGCCAGTGCCTCATGCCTGTGATCCCAGCACTTCGGGAGGCTAAGGTGGGTGGATCACGAGGTCAGGAGATGGAGACCATCCTGGCTAACACAGTGAAACCTCGTTGCTACTAAAAATACAAAAAAGTAGCCTGGCGTGGTGGTGGGCACCTGTAGTCCCAGCTACTCAGGAGGCTGAGGCAGGAGAATGGGGTGAACCCGGGAGGCAGAGCTAGGAGTGAGCCAAGATCATGTCACAGCCCTTCAGTCTGGGCGACAGAGTGAGACTCCATCTCAAAAAACAAAACAAAACAAAAAAATTAGCCGGGTGTGGTGGCATGCACCCGTAGTCCCAGCTAGTTGGGAGGATAAGGCAGGAGAATCACTCGAACTCGGGAGGTGGAGGTTGCAGTGAGCCCATATCGCACCACTGAACTCGTCGGGGCGACAGAGCGAGACTCCGTCTCTTGACAAAAAATAAAAAATAAAATAAAAAAATAAAAAGACTGCCTACTGCCTGAGGTTGCTGCCCCTGCCTGGAGGCCTGGAGCAAATGAATCAGAGACAGTAGATTTGGGAATTCATATGATGTATTATTGACTAAGACAGTGCCAAGCAGCTATGCGGGGTGAGAATCACTCAAGCTGAGTCTGAGACTTGGGCTGCTAGAACTTCAGTCAAAGCATCGGGGCCTCTACTCAGTGCCTTCTGTTTCCTTTCCTTCAGACACACACTGGACTCTGGAGTGAAGGGGAACAAATGTGGAATTTAGGGTCTGGTCAGCCAGTGGCTCAACCCAGGTGGTGTTCTTGCCACCAGCCTTCTGTTTCGTCTTATCAGTAAAGGGGTCTTGAAGCTTGGAGTGAAGGGACACCCAGGCGGTTTAGGGGATTTAAGCAGGCTTGTCTCCATGCAGAGTGTTCAGGGTCTCTGAACACTCTGGCAGGTACTCATGTTTGCGTTATCACATATAACATATTTGGAACTCCGTACATCACAAGGCAAAGAAACATACTTGAGAGAAAGGATATGGAATGGAGATTAATGTGAGTGTGGGAGTGTGGGAGCCAGGATTGGCTGCTGGGGCTGCAGCAAACACACAAAGTGAAAACAGAGATTAATGTGGGGAAAACGAACAAAAGGTAATTCCAAGGCACAGAGGTCATGTTAAGGAACATGGACTTTATTCTGAGGACAAAGGGGAGTTACTGTAAAGTTATGGGTTACAAGGTAATGAGGGAAGAATTGATTTGAGAGGGACCACCCTGGCTGCAGGGTGAAGGAAGGATTTATGGGCAGCAGTACTGGTCATAGGATGAGTGAGCATGCTCTTATATCATTCAGGCAACGGGTGACAAAGGCCTGAACAAGGAGGACTTCAAGAAACTTTAAAGAGAATAAATCAACATTTCAGGGACTGAAAGCAGGGAATTTTGAAGACAGAAGAATATAGGCTTTTCCTCTGATTTTTGGCTCAGGTGAAAAGATGGTGCTATGAAAAGAGACTGAATACACACACACACACATACACACCACCACCACCAAAGTTAGTATTCTTGGGTTTGGAGAGTAACACAAGTGGTTCGCTTTGTGGCATGATAAGTTTCAAGTGCCCAGAGAATAACAAAGGATACTATGCAGCAAACTCTTGGATATATGAATCAGGAACTCAAGAGAAAATTCATGGCTGGAGACTTAGATTTGACTGTCGCTGCAACATGGGTGGATGTTAAAATCATGACAGTAGATAATATTGACTATGGATAGTGTATAAAAATAGGAAGGCTGTGAGCCAAAGATAAATGCAGGGGAGAAGGGAAGGCACCTGGGATGAAGTGAGGTACAAGCACAATCTAGAGAAACCACTGGAAGGAATGAAGAAGGGTTTCAAGAGCCAGCAGTGGGTCAACTGTGGGGTCAATAAAATAAAAATGGCAAAAGTCCATTGGATCTGGTTATTAGGTCATCAGTGAGTTGTTCATAAGCTATTTCCATGGAGTACTGGAGTCAGAAGTCAAGTTGAAGGAGATTGAAGAAGAAATGAAAAATGAAGAAAGTAGACAAAGTGAATTTAGTCACTTCAAAAAAGCACGGTGAGAGGGAGGGATAAGGGTAGAAGAGTGGCTGGAGAAAGACTTCGTTCACGAAAGGGCTTAGAGGATTTGGGGGTTTTGTTCTTTATTTTTGGTTATTTTAAAATGGGAGAAATTTTTCTATTTCAAAGTGGAAAAATTTTGAGTTTGAAATAATTTGTAAATTATTTCTGGCATCTGGGAGAGAACTTCTTATCCATAGTAACACACACACACACACACACACTTCTTATCCATAGTAACACACACACACACACACACACTTCAAAAAGTCCTATCAGACAGTGATGCACACACATACACTCCAAAGTTACTCATGGTCTATAATCATAAAACCCTGGCATTTATCTCAGTTTTAAATTCTAATACAATATAATAGAAAGATTATTGATTAAAAGATTAAAGATCCCAGTTATAGTCCTAAGGTCTTCCAAATGATTGACCTTTAAGTTACTTCATCCTTCTGAGACTCAGTAACTTTAAAAGGCTGAACTAGATTAGGAATGACATCTTAGATACCAGCCCTGATGCTTTGATAGGGGCTGCTTGGCGTGCTGTGTTAAAACGGTTTCGGAGGTTGTGTCTACATTTAGCAAAAAAGACTACTGTAATAGATTAGCAATGTCTGCCACAGGCAGGAAAATAGTCCTTCTGCTTGGTATTTCTGAACTCCTGAACTAGAACATTTTATGATTCATTAAATGCATTATCATCCTGTCATATATCATGACTTTGGCCTAGGAAAATGCTCTGTCACCATTTTTATTTCTTATTTAGCCCAAACCCCATTTTTTTTTTTTACTATGGAAATGGGATCTGACATGGCTATCTCTGACATCATCAAATCTCTACCTCTATTTATAAACTAGCCCTATTCTTTTCTGTTTATCTTTCTAATATTTGCTATAATAGCAAGGCCATTAAGAAAAACAGACCATTGGCTATAAAAACTGCCTTCAGATATTTGGAACTCCATTTTTTTACTGACTATATAGGGCTCCAAATAGCATCTACAACATTTTAGATTGCGATCGAATTTCTTTGCAAGACAAAGAAGGTCTATTGGTCCTCTTTTGCTGGATTCAGATGCTGTGTTTATAGTATTTCTAACCCCTCAAGTGAAAAGTCCTTTGCCCTGTGGACATAATCACAGAAGTACACGACAGCTAATTCTCTATAAAACACAATAATGGAAGATCCCTTCTCTCAACCACTCCCAAACTTCCAAAAATGTTTCTTTTCTAAGTGGCTTCCATATATATATGTGTGTGTGTGTGTATATATATGTACACCCACACATATATATACACATATAAATACACATACACACACATATATACATACACACACACACACACACACACACATATATATATCCACTTATGCCCTCAGATAGAGCAGGACCCTGCTCTTAACATTTCTATTTGTTCGCCTGTGACTTCTGATTATGCTATGTGCCCATAACATTGTTGAGAGGTTCCAATGAAATATAAACAAAAGCATTGTGTAAAAGTCTTGGTCATTATATCTATAAATGATATTATTGCCATTGTTACTCTCCTCACAAGCATAGAGCCACTAAATAGGGAAAGATGAGGGCATTCTATAACCACATGTGGGACTGGTACAAGATGAAAGAACCAGAAAGGCAATTAATGGAGCTTTAGTAAAACACCTTCAAAATCAAAAAGGTTTTGATTTGGGTTAGTCCACATACCCAGCCAACTTTCCCCTTAATATCCCTCATTTTGTGGTGAGCATTTTTCTTTTTAAGAAAGGCTTATTTAACACAAAACCTGAGGGTCCCCTACTCCTGCCATGTGGCTGTTCCCTCAGGAAGCAGTCAGGCAATCCGGTTGTGTAAGAACATTGCTTCTATTCCACTGTTTATTTTATTCCCTGGAGGAACTCCACTGGCCTGGGTGCTTCCGTTCCATGGCCTCTCTTTAATATCTCCCTCTTCTCTGTAGTCATTTCCATCTCATTGCCTTTTTTCAACATTTGGAGATTCTCTCATGTTAGTTCTCCATATTACTGATGCAATTATCTGCAGGGTCTACTGTATGTCTGTATGTTTTACTTCTTCTAATACATTATAAGATTCTGCCAACTCATGTTTCATTTCAAAGTCATCATTCTCGTTTCTATCCGGCTTCTTTTTAATTTTTATCTTCCTGTGAGCAGGTTTACTTTTGATATTTATTGTCTTATCTCATCTTTAATCTCATGTTTCATGGAATCCAGGCTTAATTGAATTTTATTGAAAGGACAAACAGATGTTGCCTTAAATTACTTTTGTTTCCTACGGTAAATCTTTTTTTCAAGTATGTCCTTCCTTTGCCTCCTGTGAGCTCTGTTCTTTCCTGCTTGAGAATCTTTTCATAGGGCCCAAATTGATGTGTGTGGGTTTTCCCACAATTTACTCATACTCAAAAATGAGAATTCTACACAGGCCTGAAATCTCCACCAGAAACAGGTGTAATAAGATGCTAAAAGAAGACTGATCTCAGTTTTAGCAAAAGCCCCAATTTAATAGGGGCAATCCAGGGCCAGCTACATAATTTGCTGGACTCAGTCCAAAGTGAAAATGCAGGACTGCTTGTTCAAAAAGTATTAAGAAGTCCAAGATGGGAACATGAGAGCATTAATCCAAGCATGGGCCTTTCTGAGGGAGGAGTCCTGTGTAACTGCAAATGTCATATGTCCTTGAAGCCAGTCTTAGGGGAAATTACCCTTGCAATCCAAAGCAGGGTTCTGACCACCAAGTAGGACTTATAAGGTGTCTGTAAATCAGATTTTTGAATCTTAGCCCCTCATCCACCTAAAACACATAGAAGAGTTGAATCTGAAGCAACTGAAGAGTGAGTTGGAATTTGGAGGGTTTCTCTAGAGCTAAGTATCAATGTGCTGTGACAACCTCACTCCTCAGTCTCCATGTGGCTCCAGGGAGATCCCCTGAAGAGTTTTACACAGGAAGAAATTGCAAGCAGGCAGGGAGGGAGCAGCCTCGCCCTCATACAGAAAGATGCAGTATAGTGTTGCCAAGGGGAAGTCTCCGTAAAGGCACGAAAATGTCCTGGGAAAGTAGTATTGGCTTTTAATGTCGGCCACGCTAGGAGAGCACAAGGTTATGACAATGCCAGTCAAGAATGCCCTTACCTGCCCCAGCCTCTTGGTCTGGGAGTGAGGTTGAAGGAGCCAGCAGAGCATAGATAAGAAAGAAGAAAAGCATTAGGTTGAAGTTTTGACTATTACCCAGTATTGAAATGAAACTGCTTCGTGACTCTCAGTGATCAGAGAAGTTTCTATTCTCCTAGAGTAAATGGACAAGGCAGATGGTCCACCACACGCCAAAGGGAAAGAACAACATTGTGAACTTGCACAGAGTTGTGTTATAATTGGGCTTGATTATGTTCTACTTGTTTAAAGGCACAGCGTTCGGGTTCTTTTCAAGTTCTGCTTCTTTGCAGGATACAGACCTCTTGCTGATTGTTTAGATTGAGCACCAGTTGCCTTTTTCATTATTCAGCATTGCAAAGAGAGCAGGAGAAGCAGAGGTCTTAGACAGCTTCACTCTATTTGATGCAGGTGCAGCTGCAGCTCCAGGTGCCAGGCCTGGAGCGAAATCTCCCTACTGCCTTAGGAGACCCTCCCAGCTCCCTACCACCACCTTAGCAGACCCAACATTCCTCCCCACCCACCAGACCCAATTTCCCCTTACCTTGAACCCAAAGAATCTGCTGATGTGAGAAGTTGTGCCTGCAATGCTTCCTCTAATTCTGTTCCAAAAAGCTGGAGGGGAAGGTGCTGCTGTCCACACTGAATGTTAGCTGCTGAGAATGCACACCAGTGGGGAATCCCCACTCAGGGTCACTTCTTTCAGCCCCCTTTGTGTACTTTCCTGACTGACAAACGTCTGCCATACCCTGCCCCTCAGTACACCCCTTTCTCCAGTCACAATCCCAGCCCCATCCGCTCTGAGCTAGAGCCTCCTAGCAAACTTCAATTAGGGCACTGGGTCTCAATCCTGGCTGCACATCACAATCAGCTGAGGAACACTGTAAACGCCAATGCCTGGCCCTCACCCTAGACCAGTTGCCACAAACGACTGGGGAGTGTGGCGCAGACGTCTGGGCTTTGCGTTCCTCTCCAGGCAATTCTAATGCCAGCCAGGGCAACTCACAGGTTATTCTATTTTTTGCTCAATTCGGTGTCATCTTACAGAAATTCCTCATAGCCTTTGGCATATGGATGACAATGTTTCCTATTTTTCACTGCTGACACAGATTTTTTTCATATTATTACACTGAGATCAATTTAGATTTGTCTGCAATACAAGGAAGACTCTCCTAACTGTCACTGTTAGGAAATAACTGTATAACATAAGGGAAAATTGAAATCTTTCTCCGCAGAGCTTGTAAAAACAAGCCAAAGTCATCTTATTTTCTGCAGCTGTTTAGGTGGACAGTTACTAGGCCAAGGTTCTGCTTAATACTGTAGATTTACACTGGAATCCTAGTCAATCATAGAAGCAACAGTCCCTCCATTATTAAGAACTCTTCATGGGCAATTCTTTCTTAGTGAAGAGACAGAAATTAAGAACTGGCCCTGTAAACAATAAGTAAATCTAATCTAGGCACCTGTATGATCAAAATTCCACATCTCTCCAGAATTGCATTATTTTATTGATGTTTGAATTAGAAAAGTATATTGTTTACTCTAAAAGAAAAACTCAAGAGGGCTAGAGAAGGTCGGACTTCTCCCAGGGGAATAAAATTGATCGTGATGTCTGTTCCATGGAAATTTAAGTATTAAAATGTAAAGATCACAAAATGTATTGGATTCCATTCAGCCTCTAACTTGCCTTTGTTCATTATCCTGAGCCTCAGCGATTATTGTCACTCTGTGCCTTAATAAGCTCTCATATTTAACCACTCTTTAGGCAGCTGAGCATGCGTTTCCTTTAGGATTTTGTTCACTTTCATTTACCTTCAGAGCTTGTGATAGAAATCACACCATCTTGAATATCTGGTTTTCTCGTGCAGGTCTTCTCTATCCCAAGTACAGCAAGCAGATTGCTTTGTTCTCTTGCCATCCTGAGCACAATCCAGGTGCTGAACACAAGAGGCTGTGAATAAATGATGAAACCAAGTTTTAGCTTAGAGCTTACTGTGTTCCATTTGCATACGTATAATGTCAGATTCATTATTCATGAGCATATGCTACAATGGCCCTCCCCTCAATTCTCCACTGCTTCTGACTCTCAGATGTGCAAGATGAACCTCTCTCCTGCAGCTTGGAGCAATTTCTCCTTTCTGAGTTCACGGCCGAGTGATAGCCCTATTTTTAATGCAAGTGTGGCTCCTTAGATGCATACCATTTACAACCTACCATAAAATAAAACTGAAGGTTTTGATTCTGAAAGCTGTAAGCATATTGGGTCAACAAAAAAAATGAAGCAAGGATTCCCTTTAGAATTCTGGTGGAGGGACATGCTGGTCTATCTATAGATAGTAGAGGTAAGTTACAATGGCACATTGCAGAGGGCATGCTGGGAAGCCTTTACTAATTAAAAGTCTCTCTTCCGGATAAGTGTGATGGTTAATTTTATGTGTCAGTTTAACTAGGGTAAGGGATGCCCAGAGATCTGGTAAAACATTATTTCTGGATATGTCTGTGAGGGTGTTTCCAGAAGAGATTAGCATTTGAATCAATGGACTGAGAAAGCAGATTGTCCTTACCAGTGTGGGTAGGCATCCTCCCATCCACTGAGGGCCCAAATAGAACAAAAAGGCAGAAGAAGGGCAAATTCAGTCTCCCTATTTAAGCTGAAACATCCATCTTTTCCTGCCCTCAGACAGCATGGCTCCTAGTTCTCAGGCCCTCAGACTCGGACTGAATTATAACACCAATTCTCCTGGTTCTCCAGCTCACAGATGGCAGACCGTGGGACTTCTGGGCCTCCATAGTTATGTGAGCCAATTCCTAGAATAAATCTCTCTATATGCATATATACATATACATACATACATAGTGTGTATATACACACACATATATACATACATATATAGTACACACACACACATTCTATTGGTTCTGTTTCTCTGAAGAATCCTATTACTATAGCAAGTTCCTCTCAAGCCTAGTATTCTACTATTACAAATAAGGAAATACTGTCTCTTAGAAGGAAAAGCTCCTTGGGGAGAACGACATAGTGGACCCTGTGATTTACTTTAACAGATCACTATCCTCTCTATAAATAAAACAAGCCCACTCTTACATGGTGCTTCCTATGTGCCAAGCACTGTTATAAGTGCCTTCTACATACTAATTCATGTGGTTCTTAAAATAGCCCTATAACATAGGTGTTATCATCACTATCATCATCTTCATCATCATCATCGCCATCATCATCTCCATTTTTCAGATGAGGAAACGGAAGCATGGAAAATTTGAGTAACTTGCCAAAGTCATATGCAAGAGTCAAAATTTGAACCCATATAACCTGTCTACAAATTAAGCATTGCACTACAGGGTCTCTGGAGGGTAACACACATAAAAGGTGTCTGTCTTTGGATAACAGAAAGAATGGAAAATATTCTGAAAATAAATTCAAAGGAACGCTGATGGAGAGGGGGTGTACCGTAGCAGAGCACTAAGCTTGCTATTGCATATGATCTGCCCTCCATCCCTATTACCTCGGTCCTCATCTCCTACCTGTCTGCCCCCCACCCCCTTCTCCCTCTATTCTGACCACTCTGGCCTCCCTGCAGTAACTTAAATACACCATGGATACTCCCACTTCAAAGTTTTTGCACTTAACTGTTCCCTTTTCTTGGAATGCTCAGAGAGCCACAGCCTCTCTTCTTTTAACTCTTTCAGTTGTCACCTCATCAGAGAAGCCTTGTCTTATAATCCAACATAAAATAGCACCACACCATACCTCCAATCCATTATTCCAAGTTCTTTCCCAGCTTCATTTTTGTTCACAATGCTTATTATCTGATATATTATATGTTTACTCATTTGTTTATTCATTGCCCTCACAATCACCTGCCACTGAAATGTAAGCTCCATGTGAGAAGAACTTTTGTCTGTTTGTCATTGTTGTATTCCTAGCACCCACACCCATGCCTGCCACCTTAGAAGTGCAATACACATTTGTTAAAATCAATGGATGAATGACTATGAACTATATACTTTACAATTTTTCCAACGATGACCCCCAAATGGAATATAAAATTTGAGACATCTTTTAGGTCTACATGTATATGCCTGAGGCTATAATTCAACAAGGTTCATCGACAAATTAAATCACTGCATCTTTTTAGCAGCGATAAGGTTAGATTAGATATATTTTTAGATGGAGACTAATAAATATGACTGCAAAAGTAAAAGATTTTGGCAGAGGTGTTGACATACTCATCCACAGATCTGGGAATCACTAGGCATGCAATCTGTGGGAGATAAAAGTAAAAAGAGGGACTGGGTGTTGCAGAAAAGGTCAAAGTCTTATAGTTAGGTCTACATTCAAATCCTAGTTCTGTTACTAATTTTTACACGACTATGAGCAAATTAGTCTCATTGGGTTTCACTTTTCTCATCAGTAAAATGGGAATGGGTATCAATATGGCAACATTAACTTTGAAGGGCTATTGGGAAGAACGAGTCGGACAATATAGATAAAAGTGTTTAGCACATAATAGCTTTCCAACCTTTTCCCCTGAATCTTTATGCAAAAGTGGCATGATTTAGTGAGAGGTTGAGAACATAGAGCAATCAAGCAAGATTCTTTGTTTAAAAAGGAAAAATTTTTTTAAAAATTTACAAAATCTCCAAGTATGACTAATCTCCTTTTCTCCAACAGCCCCCATAGTTCTACTTCATTATTTAATAAATTATTAACAAAATTAATTTACTGTATACTCACTAAATGCCAGATATTATCACTTAGCAATTGTGTCTTACTAGCTTTCCTTTATGATTAATGCTTCATTGGTAAAGGATACTTTTACTGCTCTTACCTCTCCAAGAATGCAAATGTAGAATGAAAGACATTGTTAGAACTTTAGCTGCAATGGGATGAATAAGGAAAATGAAATGGGGATACTGTCTGTTCTGACTTAAACAACCAAGAATACCTTAAGAAAAAAACTTGTGTGTTATTAGAATAAATACTAATACATAGAATACATACATTATTATTATATTAGAATACATCTATGGATAGCTAAGAGTGGATGATGCACCTACATCATAGAACAGAAATGAAATGATTAGTTTGGATGCAGAGTCATTTGTTCTTTTAGTTTATGTCTAGTTGTTGTCTACTTCTCTCATGGGACTGCTGACTTCCACGTATGCGGCCTCAAGTCTAAGAAATCTTGCATGGAGTAAAGGCTTATTTTATTATTAATTAGGTCTCTCTAGGCTCATGGGATGTTGTGTGTCTTTCTGTTTCTACTGGGGGACCGTCTGGCTCAGGGCTGTAATTTGACAGCTCTTTATTGGCAGAACTACATGAACTGAGGACTCCTTTTTATTTCAAAGGGAGAGTTATTCCCACCAACTCAAGGAAAGGATTGCCAAAAGTCACAGCAGAGGCAATGAGAGATGTGATGCTTGCATTCCACAGCCCTCATTCACCTTCTAGGCTCTGTGAATAGTGTCTCACTTAGATGAAGACAAATCAGAGCTGTATCACCCCTATCCACCTCTAGGTTTGAGAGATACTGGGGATGGTCTAAGGAAGTCAAATTCTTGTCCCAGGCCCTACCAATAATTGGTGTGAGAATTAGAACTAGAGCTCAACCCTTAAATCTTGTCAATTGCTCTGTTTGCAATTTCCTTTCCTCTTTCACCCACACTCCTTGGTGTACATGCTGAGCCTTTTGTGATATCTTTTCTATCAAAGGTGTACTATTATTTTATAGGTCAGGTTTCCTTGAGTGACACCTCTTTGAAGATAGTATAATAGTGAAGACCGTGTAGAAAAATTATTCCCAAGAAAAGTCCTGAAGTACATAGGAATTATTCATTCTCACAACTATTATGGTTCCACAGGAAAAGCAAAACGCTTTTAAGGGACTAGTGAAATGTTTTTTATAAACTAAGTACAGCGTCCATGAATTATTGTGAAAGAGTTATCCATTAGTTCTAGCCAAAAAGCAGTATTATTTATTGAGGATGAACACATTTATTGAATAAACATTCTGAAGCTTTTATTATTAATAGGAGAGAGCAAGAATGAAAGAAGTCAGTTGTTCTGATAGAAATAAATGTCTGATACATTCACAAAATCTCATGAAAACCAATAAAAAATAAAAGAAAAAAAATACACCAAGATGTGTAAAGGACTTTAATTTTGTCAAACGAGCATTTTTTACTCTTTTCTGAAAATTTAAACAAAACATTTGCATTCACATTAAGTTTATAAGCTTTTTCACTATCTATTAGAAATATAAACTATCTCAGAGATGACTGTGGTAAACAATTCTAATTTTTTAAGAATTTCATTTAGGAGAATGAATCTGAATTATCAGTAAACCTAAATACAACTTAGTTTTAACTATTACATTATTTCAAATACATTATGGACAAATTAGAACTAAATACCAACCATGTCTTTCTGAATAGCTAGCTTAATGAGTAAATGAGTCATTTGTAATAAACACCACTTCTCACCTTTAAAAACAATTTTGTTTAAAATTTTTTTAAGTTTTTTTTAAGCAAACAGACCCCCTGACCATTACCCCTACTGTCACCATGAAAAGAGAGAACATGATGACACCCTACATTTTCTTAGAGGTCCTTTGTTTCACAAATATATCAGTATAAATTTTATTCCAACCCTTTTAGAATTACCTCAGAATCATACTGTTGGAGCTTAAATCAATAAGATCCAACAGTAGATGAACTTAACTACATGAAAGTTTCAGTTTTCAGGAAGTGAAATTCCTAAGACAATACAAAGAGTCTTTAGCACATTTAGACCTAAGCATAGACCAATGACTTTCACTCACAAGAATCCAATCCAAGAACTTCGCTAATTCTAAATTTTCATGTGGCATCTAACTTCCTTTACTCTTTATGCAAAACTTTTGGATTATGTTAAAGCTTCATTACTTTCTGAGACCTTTTATTTCCTCTTCATCTCCATTATCAGCACTAAAAATTTGCCTCCTGTTTTTTGAACACATGGAGTGACCCTGGCACATTTTGGAAAGTACACAACTGGACCCCAAATCTGGAGATGCTGATTCAGTGAATGCTCGGTGTGACCCAGGAATATTTTTCTTGAGCTCTCAGATAATTCTAATAGCCACATTTTAAAGATAATAGTATTTATGCAATACACACAACTCACTAGAAGCACATGGAGATGTCATGAGTGCTGATGATCTAGATAGAGACTTATTCTTACATAAGTCTCATTGTGCATGATTTAAACTCAAGGAAAAGTATAAATGACCATCTATTCTGAATCTTCATGAGCTTAGCATCTGCTTTGCTTACTTGTATTTTCATGCCACTGTTTTCCCCACTCCCTCCAACTGCATGTGAGGAAAATGTTTCATCTGCAAAGTAGGTTTCTCCAGTACCAGAGCCCTCTCCAGCATGGGTGGAGATGCCTTAAATCTGCATTCTAGCAGGAAACTCCCAATCATTATAGATTTCTTGGAGTAGCAGCCTTCCCCTAACCTATCCTTTCATTGCCTGGCCCTTATGGCAGATGGTATTTTCCAAAGAGGGCTTCAGCAACATCTCCCATCCCACATGTTCTTCTGCCCCTCCTCCATTAAGAGATGAAGTCTATTTCAGGGCCGGATACAGCTCACGCCTGTAATCCCAGCACTTTGGGAGGCCAAGGCAGGCAGATCACGAGCTCAGGAGATAGAGACCATCCTGGCTAACACAGTGAAACCCCGTCTCCACTAAAAATACAAAAAATTAGCTGGATGTGGTGGCGGGCGCCTGTAGTCCCAGCTACTCGGGAGGCTGAGGCAGGAGAATGGCGTGAACCCGGGAGGTGGAGCTTGCAGCCAGCCAAGATCAGCCCCTGCAATCCAGTCTGGGCAACAGAGCAAGACTCCGTCTCAAAAAAAAAAAAAAAAAAAAAGAGATGAAGTCTATTTCACAACCCCTCGAATCTGGGTGGACCTTGGAACTGCTTAAAGCAATAGAATGTGGTTACACCTCTGTGTAATAGTGGTTACACAGAGGGACTTCTGAGGCTCGATCATAAGAGGCCTAGGAGCATCTGTTCTGGCCTCTTGGGATGCTCCCTCTGGGAACCCAGCTGTCATACTGAGAGAAGCCCAAAGTACATGGAGTAGCCATGGGCAGCGTTTCAGTCAATAGCCTCACTAAGCACTGAGCTAAGTCCTCAGCCAACAGCCAACATCAACCACCAGCCATGTGAGTGAGCCATCACAGATGTCCAGCACAGACAAGCCTTCAGGGCACTGCAGCCTCAGACAACACCTGATGGCATCCACATGAGAGGCCCTAAGTGAGAACCATCCAGCTGAACCTAGTCAAGCAACAGGAAGAACTGTAATAAATGATAAGAAATTGTTTAAACCACTAAGTTTTGGAGTGGTTTGTTGCACAGAAATGAGTCACTGAGAAAGTGCCTATGACTAGACTTTTACTCCAGGTATTGATTTACACCCTTTAGTTCCCTGCTGGATTTACAGTAGGTCTCTGAACCTGCTTATTTAAAGGGCCAGACAATTTGGTGATTCCTGACTAGTCTCATATGCATCCCTGTCCCATAGTCCTCCTTCTTCCACATCTGAAGCACTGGGCACCCACCATAGTTCAACTTACCCCATATTCTGGAACCAAATTATCTTTCGGGACCTATAAAATCCAAACTCCTTGTCTTGATGGCTCTCTAGCAACAAATCTATCAATGGTTCTCAACCTTGACTGCACATTGGAATCACTTGGGAAGTATTTTTTTTCTTTTTAAATACTTGTTTACGGCCCAGTGTGGTGGCTCACGCCTGTAATCCCAACACTTTGGGAGACCGAGGCGGATGGATTACGAGTTCAGGAGTTTGAGACCAGCCTGACCAATACGGTGAAACCCAGTCTCCACTAAAAATACAAAAATTAGCTGGGCATGGTGGCACGTACCTGTAGTCCCAGCTGCTTGTGAGGCTGAGGTAGAAGAATCACTTGAACCCAGCAGGTGGAAGTTGCAGGCTACAACACTCCAGCCTGGGCAAAAGAGTAAGACTACATCTCATATTTAAAACAAAACAAAACAAAACAAAACAAAAAACATGGTTACCGGTTCCCACCCCCAGAGATTCTCATCTAATTGGTCTGGAAAAGACTTTTCTATGCTGCCACTACTGCCATTTTGGTCCAGATAATTTTTTGTTGTGAAGGGCTGTCCACTGTATTGTAAGATGCTTGGCCATATCCTGGTCTGTACCCACTATAAGTCAGTAGCACCCTTACAGTTGTGACAGTCAAAATTGTCCACAGAGGTTGCCTAATGTCCCCTAGGGAGCAAAATCATCCCCAGTTGAAAACCGCTAGTCTGGATTTTAGCCTGGGCATCAGGCTATCTCAAAATTCACCAAGTAGTTCTAAAGTTCAGACAAGGTTAAGAACTGCTGATCTAAAACAGCATTGCTTTTCAAATTCAAGCATGTATATGAATTACCTGGGGACCTTGTTAAGATGCAAATTTTGATTCAGTAGGTTTGGGGCGGGCCCAAGATTCTGCACCTTTAACAAGCCCCCATGTAGCTGCTGTCATTGTTCTCAGTCCACTTTGAGTAGCAAGGAAGTAAACACTGCAATTTGCCTACAGGGTGAACTTGCATTTAGCACCCTCACCTGGGCACCCCAAGGCCTTATCCTAATTGCCCCCAGAGAAAATTGGTTATTAGTGATTGTCAAAACAGACTATGTTCCCCACAGTTGGCAAAGATGTCTGAAAACATGGTAGCGGCAAAATTACTTCAAGTAAATTATTCACTTCTTAGGGATCAGTGTGCTGCAAACTACATATTGCATTTCACCAGTGTAGAGGCTGCCAGCAGATTAGGGGAAAACTTCCCTACAGTTTGCTGCTTGCTGTTGCCAAGGTAGGAAGCCAAACAATGCCTTGAGCTGCCAGCCTTTTTCAATAATACACTTCACATTGCCAGTTGCGAGAAAGGCTGTGTGGGACCCAGAGATTTCCCCGCTGCTTCAGCCCCTCTCCAGCATTTTAAGTCCACAGCTTTAACATATGTCACAGGGGTTAAACAAATGAGTCAAGAGAGCAGATTTTTAGTTTGAAGAGGGATTTCAGGAAGTCAGTTCTTGCTCCTACAGGACAGAGGTCAAGCTACAATCGAGCCAAGACAGACTAGCCTTCTGAAATTTACACAAAACTGTGGAAAGGTCGCATCTCCCTCCACTCGTGACTCAGGAACACAGAGGGTTTGCACGACTGTTCAGCTTTGGCTTTTGTCCAAGAGAAATGCTCTCTTTTCACTCCAGAGGTATTTATTTGCAGTAGAATCACTTTAGAAGTATGTCCTCTCTCACCTGTAAATTTAGCCAGGAACTTGAAGATGCTAGTGGCTCAGAAGCCTTCCAGGCATATTATTTAAATCCTACTGATTCCAAAGAAGAAAAAAGGCATCTGGTTGTCTGGGGATCTACAATGGACTACAAAATGTATCCATAGGTTATCTGGTTGGCTCAAAATGTGAAACACAGTATTTCTCTACTTAAGTCTTGTCACCTAAAAAGGAAAGCAAACAAAAAACACCAGGAGGGGTGAGTAAATCTTGGCTGTCCAGAGAAACAATTCTAATTTATTTCAGAGAGTGCTTTGAGTACAGAAACTGTAAGAGAGATTTCCCCTCTTCTACCTCATTTCTGTAAGAAACAACTCTAAACAAACTTTAAATACAATGTTACTACTTAATTCTAAATAGATGTTCTGCCCTGAAACCTACATCTACTTCCTTACTGCTGAGAAAGGGATTGACAATGATAAAGAATACTCAAGTTCCTGTTTACCCCTTTTTCTGAAACCTTTATATGCAATCAGCCTTAAATGGCTCTTGATGGTCTCTCCTCTGGACTATACCCTGGGTCCTCTCACTAGTTCTCAACTGGGGGTGAGAAAGTCTCCAGGGACATTTCCAATGTCTGTAGACATTATTGGTTGTCACAATTCAGGGGTTGCTGCTGGCGTCTTGTACATAGAAGACAGAGATGCTGCTAGATGTCCTACGAGAAACACAAAACAATTCCCCACAACAAAGAATTATCTGATCCAAAATTTCAATCATGTTTACTGTCAGAAACCTTGTCTTAGATTTTTAGAAGTTAAGAAAAGATCCTCAACCAAAGCCTACTGAAGACTGCAGACCTCATCTTGTCCCCTACAATTCTAAGCCGACATAGAAGACAGAAAGAGAGGAAGAGGAAGGAGGAGGACCCCTACATGTAATTTCTTTATCCCTCTCCAAGGACAGAGATCACATTCTTGTTCCTTTCTGTTATGCCAGAGGGTAACAGTGACTGAGTCATAGTGGATACTTAACTAATATTTGTTGAAGGAATGGATAAATCCCACCCCTCAGTTACATGATGTCCTCATATGAGAAAGAAAAGGAAACACATCTTAGTTGTAAGATTAGCTCTCCTCTGGCCAGCAGCCTGGGGCTTGCTCAGACAGTATGGTACAGCCTGGTGCTTCTCAACTTTAATGTACATACGAATCACCTGGCAGTCTTATTAAAAATGTAGATTCTGAATCACAAGGTCCAGGGTGAGGCCTGAGAGGCTGCATTTCCTACAGATGTCCAAATGAAGCCGATACAGTTCAGGTCACACTGCAGGGCAGCAAGAATAGACGATGTCTAGACTTGAAGCCAGGACATTTACCAGCTTTCTCAGCCTCCATGTCCTGTTCTAGAAAACAGGGAGAATGATAAAATCTCTGCTACGCCCACATCAAAAAATTGGTAATTGTGTCCTGATAGGATCTAAAAGCTTTACAAGGGATTTCAGAAATCATATAAGCTAAACTCTCCCATTTTTAAGTGAGGAAACAGAGGCCCAGAGACATCTTAGCAAGTCCAAGGTCACTCTGGTGATTGGCTGTAGAGCCTGAACCAAATCCCTCACACTGATACAGCCATCATTCCTCCCTATGTGTTCTGGCTGCACACACTGCCTGGTGTCTAGTATTGCAGGTCCGGCTGTTGTTTACTTGCCTGTGCTTTTTCCCTGATGGCGTTGCATAATGCCTTGGCTAAAAATGATCCCCTACCACTCCTCCAAGTGTACCTGCCACTTCATCCATATCCGATTGCCACATCCAGTGAGACTGGCCAGCTGCTGCCATGTTCCTGAAATCAGTTCTTACACTCTGCTGCTCAATTTTGTGCATCACAATGTCCTTATACTGGATTTTGCTCCCCTGATGTATAAGAGATGCACAAATCAAATTAACCACAGGTGAAAAGGAGCAGTTAGCCTGGTGCCAAACAACAGAGCAGACACCGAGCTGGGATTAAAGCCCCACATTTTGATTCCTGGTGCATATTCCAAACCTCTTCAGAAAGAACACAGCCCTTCACTATTTACCAAACTCTCATTAGTCCAACAGCCTGTTGTCTTAATGCTAAAAACCTGCCAATCAATAGCAATTTAGGTGAAGGGAAATTATGTTTAAAGAGAAACATTCTATCACTTATAGGTTCATTTTCAGAATCTTACCCACCAGTTGTCTCAGAATAATCTTGGGCCTGCTTTTCTTCCTTTCCTGCAAGCAGAGAACACTGTTCTGAGAACTCAAGTTGTATTCCTGTCCTGTGTCTTTCCTTGCCCCTCATTTGAAGCATTCCTCCGAGTCTCGTGTATTTTAAGTGCCATCTAGTGGTAGATCTTCAGATGTTAATAATACAATGAAATTTAACTTAAGGATACTTGGGGAAATAGATGGTCTCCAGATGATGGAATAATTTCTCTACCTGAGAATCACTATATCTGCTATATGTGAATTACCAATATTCAGACTATTTAAATACTTTTTTCAAATAATCCTGCATATTAATTTAAGCATTCTTTTGAAAAACTCTTGTAACTTCTCAGTCAAAAAGCATTTGCAAGATCTTTATAATTAGAGATTTTCAATTACACGTTAGAAATAAATTAAAGCATTCTGCATAATTTTTTAATTTGAAAGACAGGAAACTTAAAGCAGCTTGACTCCTCTGCGTATCTTCCATAAGTGTTTTCTATTTGTTTTGATAACTCTACTCACTTCTTCCCTTACAGAGAAATAATACAACTACTCAGGATTTCCTTCTACAGAGAGACAGAGTCTTTCCTTACATCCTTTTCCTTGGAGAGCAGGGATATTGGAAAGACTGATCCTCCCTTCTCTTTCTCCACCCACTTAAGCCCTTCAGTATCCACTCCTTTTTAGGTATTGAATCTGGCTGAATAGTCATATAATTTTGGTTCCTCTGTCCATTATCTGTGCAATGACAGACAAACCAGGATAAGCAAAAGATTAAGAAATGTTTCTACAGACTTCTCACCAAATCCTAACAGGTTTGGAGTTACTATTCGAATTTCTAGCTCCTGGCCTGATGCTGCTGCTTCAAGATCAAAGGGATTATGACAGAAACACACTTAGAAAAGTAGACTCCAAGTACTCAGAGAAAATATGTACAAATGAAACACAGCCAGGAAGATATTAAAACAGATGTTCTTCTATAGCACAAATGGCAAGTCCAAACGAAATTTTCATTAAAAATGATTAAAGATACTCGAATAGCAGCTACTATTAAATGCTAGCTTACAATTCATTTTGTTTTTATAGCATTTATTTTTCTTAATATAAATTTATATAAATATAAATGAAAAATATAGACAAAAGTATAAAGTAGAATATAAGTTATCCTCATACATCCTGTAGACATAAGCCCTATTAAAATCCTTTGGATATTTTTCTGGTACATGTCTAGGAACGAAGATTGGGATCATATACATGAAAGGTTTTGTCGTGATTTGTTTTCATCTGGTAATACATTTTGAGCATCTTCCCAGGTCATTAAATTTACAATGAATATATTTGATGACATGGGAAGATGCGCCACGTTTAATTTAACCAACACTTATTGACAGACATCAGATTGTTTCTAAATTCTTACTCATATCTAAATCATTCTGAGATGAACTTCCTTGTATACAAATAAGGCAAAAGTAAAAATTTATTACAAATTGATTTCTAGAACTTGAACTACTGGGTCAAAGGACGTGAATGTGTTGAAGTTTTGTGATACACAACAACAAACTGGTGACTATAATTGTAGCCATTAATTAACACTCTTAAAAGCACCTCATAAAGGTACAACCATGACATTTTCTCTAAAGAGGGAGGCTGCTGCCTACCCATCCTCTCCTCTTTAGGGTGTCTCCTTGAACATACAATAGGCCTGATTTCAAGGCTCAATCTTTTATTCATAATTTTACAGCACAAATACGTGGGCTTTCTAACATTTAAAACTGGCTCCATAATTGGCTCGGGGTCTCCCACAAGGGATACATAAGACAATCACAAGTGCATCCTCTGGTCTCTCAAGAGAAGCGTTAGTTGTTCTGTCTTCCACCTTCCTACATGAGTTCGTATAAAATTCTGTCCCGACTTTGTAATCACTTTCAGGCTACCCTACATGCATGTAATTTTGATAAATACCCAATATTAAAATTATGTTCTCTCCTTCATATTGGTACAAAAGGGCCTTTTGTTCCTGAGATTGTTTTACTTCTCTAACAATCTGGTGGAAATAACTATGTCCCACAAATTGGCATTTCCATGGACGTGGCTGCCTGGTAACAATAATGGGAAAACAATGTAATTCTAGAATATTCTATCTGAATTCACTCAATAGAGGGAAATATACTTTTCTTTTCTTTACTGATGGAGTCTTGCTCTATCACCCAGGCTGGAGAGTACAGTGGCGCAATCTCAACTCACTGCAACCTCGGCCTCCCGGGTTCAAGTGACTCCCCTGCCTCAGCTTCCTGAGTAGCTGGGACTACTATTATTGACAAATTTTTTAAACTCCCATCAGGTTTCTCAGGTTCTTACATTGTTATTTTCTGGATAACAATTAGAGTTTTTATTGTTTTTAATAAGAAAATAAAATATTTTAAAATGTGTACCAAAAACATTCCCAAATTGACAAGTTCCACTTTAAATTTAAAAAAAAGAAAAACTCTCACTGCTGAAGTTTGCTTTTTCATTCCTGTTGAAGTTCCCTTCAATAACTAGGGGAGGCTCAATAACTTTGCCCAATTATTAAACCAGAACAGTAATAAGGAACCTTGGCTGAAACTCCCAATTCTTCTTCACCCCAAAACTGTCAGAGGGGATTTTCACCTCTGAACTCAAACAAAACAACAGGATTGGTGAAGAATGACTAAATCCACCTCGTATATGAAACTGTCCATATTTGACCATTTTTGGTTTAGAAAAAAAGTGGTATTCATATGGTACAAGTTAATAGAACCATTTATCATTATCAAATCATGGGTAGATAGACAAATAGAAGCAAATATCCAGACCTACCACTACTCACTGGTACTGGACACATCCCAGGCAGACCAAGAGGCAGCCACATGACCATTTATCCTCTACCTGTCAACCCTCATTTCCTGTGGCTATTACCAAACGACTAGGACAGGACCCAAAAAAATCATCAGCAGTGAGAGCAGTCAATCTAGAGAGGGGAGTGTCAGCTTTTTCTTATCCCATAGAATGGAATGAGGAGGATTCCCACCTGCCCCAATCTACCAAGGAAGGCACCGAGATACTCACAGAGCTGCAGAAGGCAATAGGAAGGGCAGACAGACATGTCATTATAAAATAGCTTTTGGACGGTAACAGCCCTTTCCCAAAGCAGACCTCCTTCTTGCCTGGAGACTAGACTGCCTTTGTAGGACTAACATTAGCCACCAAATTACAAATTGTGGTTGAGGAGTCCTGCAGCTGGAGGCTGCAAGCTTCTGACCCCCTCCCTAAACTGCTCCTAAGATCAGTGCTTGAGACATTGTGCAGCCTCTGCACTTGATGGATCAGCTGGCACCACCCAGATCAATAAACTGGCTCATCTGATCTTGTGGCCCCCCCACCCAGGAACTGACTCAGCGCAAGAAAACAGCCTCCATTCCCTATGATTTCATCTCTGACCAATCAGCACTCGTGGCTCCCACTGGCTTCCCTTCATCGACCAAATTATCCTTAAAAATTCTGCTTCCTGAATGCTCAAGAGACTGATTTGAATAATAATAAAACTCCAGTCTCCCACAAAAAAGTAAAATAAAATAAAGTAGCTTTTGATTCAGACTTGCTCATAAGCCCTCCTGTGCCTATTTGAGCTAGAGGAGATGGAGTTGGTGGGATGTGGCAGGACAAAATGGGAATGGCGAGAGGAAGTCCCACCTTTTGTCACAGGAAAGCTGTCAGTTCCACTGGATCAGGTGCGTATATATGTAAGGGAGCTGGACCTGAACTGCCTTAGTATTAGACCAGTAGAATCAAGAAACAAGAGACTGCAGGGTGACAGCTGAGAGGCAGGGACAGGGAAATGAGGTAGAAGAGGAGAAGCCAGAGGTCTACAGTGGCAACTATGCAGTTTGGAGGCCTTCCTGCAAGGGCCTTGAAAGAACCATGCTTAAGTCCCTAGAGAGAAAACACCTACATATTCACACAGAGAAGGGACTAACTGCCCATTGCTGGCTGAGGAAGTTGCAGTGTATAAGAAAGGATTACAATGGTGAGTTAGTAAGTATAAAGGTCTCTGTCCCTTTCTCTGTTACCTCTGCATTGCCCCAGCCTACAGTAGCTGGGAGAAGTGAAGGAGCTTCCCCATTACAAATCCACCCAGCCATAGATAAGGCATGTGACAGGAATTAGGGAGAAGATGAGATTCGAGTTGATTAGAGATTGAGTTTTAATATCTACTGTTGCCCAAGAGCTAGTTAAGAAGAAAAGGAGATGCAACAGAGCATGATTAAAAGCAATGGATGGAAAAAAATGTTTTCATTATTGTACATTGCCAAGTTCAGACTGTTCAATAGGCCAGTTACACTAGTATCTACACTGATGAACTAATTGAAATTTCTGGGTCATCTCTGTGACTTCATTTGCTAAAAGTTCTGCTCTTACAGTGTAATTGAATTCAAAGACAAGAAATCACCAGTGTCAATTGTAAAGAAAGATGAACTTTTATTTGGAAAGAAACTGCATCAAATTAAATTAAATACAGTTTGTAGTTTTGTTTCAACTCACTTATGTCACATATAATATCTAAGGAGTAAACACAACCCAGTCTAAATAGTATTATCAACAGCACCAAAAAAAAAATGCGTTTATTTCATTGATGGGGTGTGGAGAGAATATTAAAACCAGTGGTTCTTGTGTTCAAAAAATATACAGTTAGTTAAATGAATTTTTCACTTTTTAGTTGTCTCAACAATTCTGTGATTCACAGATCACAATGATACATTTATTCTAACATGGCTACTGATATCATTTGACTGTGCCGCCACCCACATCTCATCTTGACTTCTAGTTCCCATAATCCCCACATGTTGTGGGAGGGATCCAGTGGGAGGTAATTGAATCATGGGGGCAGTTACTCCCACACTGCTATTCTCATGATAGTGAATTCTTGCAAGATCTGATGGTTTTATAAGGGGTTTCCCCCCTTTTGCTCAGCACTTCTCTTTCCTGCTGCCTTGTGAAGAAGGATGTGTTTGCTTCCCCTTCCACCATGATTATAAGTTTCCTGAGGCCTCCCCAGCCACACTGAACTTCGAGTCAATTAATCCTCTTTCCTTTATAAATTACCCAGTCTCAGGTATGTCTTTATTAGCAGCATGAGAACGGACTAATAGAGCTACCTTTTGAAATTGGTTTCATAAAGTTTCAGAAATTGAAGCCACATAAAATGAGGCTACTTCACAAAGTGCTTTTCCAAGTTTATAAAAGGTGTTAACTACTTTGCAAATCTTCACTATAGCCCAGCCCCACCACAAGGTAAAAATCAAATGGACATTATTTACTCATTATGAGAGACATGTCTTTTGTTAGAATCATTAAACCCAAATATTATTCTCTCTAGGTCATTAATTTGGAAATTTTCTTATGAATGGTAATAATCTACTTAGCTTCCTGTGAGACCATGTAACTATATTAGTTATTTTACTTGCTTTGCCTTGGGCATTTAGGATCTTGGAGTTTAATATCTCTGGAAATTTACGAAGCTTGTCTAAAGAGATGGCCACAGTGGTTTAACTTACACATTAAATAGCAACTACATTATGATTAATTCCTCATCTGTCAAGAACTTTTTGAACTTCAAATTGTCATATTTCTATCCATTTTCTTAAGACAAATCTCTGTTCTCTGGACACTTGAGACAAGTATGTTTCTTCAAAGCAATTTTAAAGTTCAAATATCACACATTTATAACCATCTGCTCCTACAAAACTTCAATGAATATTTCAAACATTAGCAAGTATTTTGTCTCCTGTAGCTAGAAGCAATGTCTGCGTGTCCTTTCCATAAGACACAGATAAGACTTCTATTTATTCAGCAACATATAAGTAACAGATAGGTGAGATGGGCATGAAATTGACAAACTATACTGTTTATGGGATAAAATGTAAAATTATTTTCTTCATTCCCTCAAGGTTATTATTGTATTTCATAATTTACTAAAACTCAATTTCACCTTTAAGTAGTGGAAAACATTTATGTGACTACTCTTTTGGTACAAATAGCCTTTCAGTGCTGTTACTGAACAGTACAAACCCGAAATTTTGAGTTCTTGACAGTACTCTGCCTAGAAATGGCATAGACTGTGCACTGAATTTGCCATTCATTATGCAAGCCTCAAATTATTAAGATGGTGTTTTCTATGAATGATCTCTAATTATAGTCTTTCACTAATCTAATTCAAATTGGCTTCTCCTATAGTAAGTACAAAATAGCTGCATTTTCCTCTCCCTGAAAAACAAAGAGATCCAATCTCTCTTCCAAAGCTGAGGTTGTAAGACTGAGCTGACATGAGAACACCTCAATGACTTGAGGTCGCAGGTTATGAAACTTAGGACTACGTTCAGGTAAGTAGAGAGTGTCTCTGAAGGATCACTGAAAACAGGGCTCAGCAGAGAGTTGGGATCCAGCAACAAAGTAACAAGGACACCAAAGAAGGAAAACAAATTACCCAGAAAGTTCTTGGAGGTGGAACCTAGAGAAATCTCCCAGGCACTGGGTAGCACATATGGGTCCTTTTTTATACAGTCCCCATGACTCTAATAAAAAAAAAAAAGTTTGGAGGCCTTACCAAAATGTGCTGATTTTTTTTTAAGATGATGCTCATAAGTTCAAAGTAAATCTCAACCTAAATTTTCTTAAGATAGCTCTCACACTAAAACCTTTGGAGTTAACTTGTCTCATTTGGGAAGTGCTTCTGGTATTATAACCTAAATTACCTCCCTGAATGTTGAAGTTTTAAGCCCCAATGTGACTGTATTTTGGAGATAGGGCCTTTAAAGAGGTGATTAAGGTTAAACAAGATCATAAAGATGGAACCCTAATAGGATAGGACTGGTATCTGTATAAGATCCTTATATGCTATAAGGTATCCTTATAAGGAATCCTATCTTTTTTCTCACCGGAAAAAGACCTTATGAGGACACAGAGTTAAGGCAGTCACCTGCAAGCCAAGGAGAGAGGCCTCAGAAGAAACAAAACCTGCTGGCACTTTGATCTTGGACTTGCAGCCTCCAGAACTGTGAGAAAATTAATTTCTGTTGTTTAATCCACCCAGTCTGTGGTATTCTGGCAGCCCTAGCAAAGTAAGACTTCTGGGTTTACCATGTAGAAATTATATCAGTGTTTATATATCTTAAAAGAGATATACTTAAAAATATGAGAGCATTTTTATCTACTGTTGCCACATCTCAGTTAACAAATACTAGTTCATTTTCAAGAAACTAGTGCTCATGTTTTTTTGTATATAGTAAAGAACTATATAAGCAAAAGGTATAATGATTATTTTTAGTTCTTTCTGCATCCTGTATGACCAATTACATTCTTAGGAGATTCAGGCATCTGGCTGTTAAGATAATTTGTAGTGGTATACAAACTAAGGAGTAGCACATCTTCACCTCTACCACTTCGACTTAAATCTACAAGCTTCCACTCCTGAGCCAGATGAGTGATATCCTCTTTGTGCCATTTTTAGTTTTACTACCAGTTTAAAACCTTTTCTTTTATTCTCTTATTTTTTAATTCACTCTACTATTTACTGAATACCTATTAATGTGCCAGGTATGGTATTAGACACAGGATATACTCTTCCTGCTCACATAGAATATATATCCTAGTGGGGGAGACAGAACAAAAAAATCATATAAACAAACATATAATGTGGTATGTACTCTAAAGAAAATGTATATGGTGTAATGATAAAAA
Source organism: Colobus angolensis palliatus (assembly GCF_000951035.1). Taxonomy (NCBI): domain Eukaryota; kingdom Metazoa; phylum Chordata; class Mammalia; order Primates; family Cercopithecidae; genus Colobus; species Colobus angolensis. The sequence continues at coordinate 2,101,879 of NW_012115699.1, read as the reverse complement.
ATAAGGGAGCCTACTTCAGAAACTGATGGGCCATCAGTTTACCTACCTACTTAGGGTTTAAGCAAGTTGAGTGTTTAGGGAAGGCCTCTGGTCTAGTATAAGGTAATTCCTAGTATTCCCTACAAAAGATAAACTCCTAAATGTCAGCGGCTTACCACAACAGATTTTGGGTTCTCCCTCACATATAGTCCAATAAGTTGTTCAGTAGGCAGCCTTCCACATAGTGATTCAGAGACCCAGGTTTCTTCCACCTGTTCCTCCGCCATGCCCTAGAACATCAGAGTATTGTTTTCAGTCGATGTACAGAAACAGAGAGAGTAGAAAAGCCAAGGCCACTTTTTTTGTCTTCAATTTTTATTTTAATTTCTGGGGTACATGTGCAGGAGGACATGTGGATTGTTACACAGGTAAACATGTGCTAGGGTGCGTTTGCTGCACAGGTCAACCTGTCACCTAGGTATTAAGCCCAGTATCTGTTAGCTATACTTTCTGATACTCTCTCTCTCTCCACCTCCCCTCAACAGGCCCCAGTGTGTGTTATTCCCCGCTATGTGTCCATGTGTTCTCATCATTCAGCTCCCACTTTTAAGTTAGAATGTTGGTGTTTGGTTTTCTGTTCTTGCATTAGTTTGCTGAGGGTAACAGCTTACAACTCCATCCATGTCCCTGCAAAGGACATAATCTTATTCCTTTCCATGCTGCATAGTATTCCATGGTTTATGTGTGCCACATTTTCTTTATCCAGTCTATCACTGATAGGCATTGGGGTTGATTCCATGTTTTTGCTATTGTAAATAGTACTGCAATGAACTTACATTCCCATGTATCTTTATAACAGAATGATTTATGTTCCTTTTGGTATATAACCAGTAATGGGATTGCAGGGTCAAATGGTACTTCTGCCTCTGGATCTTTGAGGAATCACCACACTGTCTTCCACAGTGGTTGAACTAATTTACACTCCCACCAACAGTGTAAAAGCATTTCTTTTTCTCCCAACCTCACCAACATGTGTTTTTTCACTTTTTAATAATCGCCAGTCTGATTGTCATGAGGCGGCATCTAACTGTGGTTTTTTATTTGCATTTCTCTAATGATCAGTGATGTTGAGCTTTTTTTCATGTCTGTTGGGCACATGAATGTCTTCTTTTGAGAAGTATCTATTCATGTTCTCTGCCTGCTTTTCAATGAGGTTATGTTTTTTTTCTTGTAAATTTGTTTAAGTTCCTTGTAGACTCTGGAGAGTACACCTTTATCAGATGGATAGATTGCAAATATATTCTCCCATTCTGTAGGTTGTCAGTTTACTCTAATAATAGTTCCTTTGTAATTATATTCCATTTGTCAATTTTTGCTTTTGTTGCAATTGCTTTTGGCGTTTTTGTCATGAAATCTTTGCCCGTGCCTGTGTCCTGAAGGGTATTGCCGAGATTTTTTTCTAGGGTTTTTATAGTTTTGGGTTTTACATTTAATTCTTTAATCCATCTTGAGTTAATTTTTGTATAAGGTGAAAGGAAGGGGTCTAGTTTCAATTGTCTGCATATAGCTAGCCACTTCTCCCAGCACTATTTATTAAATAGGGAATCCTTTCTTGATTGCTTGTTTTTGTCAGGTTTGTTGAAGATCAGATAGTTACAGATGTATAGTGTTAATTCTGAGGTCTCTGTTCTGCTCCATTGGTCTACATGTCTGTTTTGGTACCAGTACCATGCTGTTTTGGTTACTGTAGCCTTGTAGTATCGTTTGAATTTGGGTAGCATGATGCCTCCAGTGTCAAGGCCACTTTTTAAGCCCTTTAGCACACAAATGATCACATCACTTGTGCACACATCCGTTGGTGAAAACTGGTCATATAACTTCACTATATGCCAGAGGAACTGGGAAACATAGACCCTGACTGGATAGCCACTTCTCCAAAACAACTATACCTTATAGAATAAGAATACAAATGTTGGTGGAGATGTGGCCATCTCTGTCACTGCCCTCCTCTGAGGAAAAGACACTGAAGAAGAGATCTGAAGGATAACAAAAAGTCAGACCATGTGTAGAGCTGTGAGAGAGTGAGCCCAGCCAGAAGGAACTGGACATGGGGAAGTCAGCCTCAAAATAGGAAGGGCCTGCCATGTTCAAAAGTCAGAAAGAAGAGACTGGAGTGTAGCAGACAAGGGAAAGGAGGCATTTAGTGATATTGGAGCTGTGGGAAGACAACTGATTTGTGGACTATTGTAGGCCACACTGAGGAGTTTGGATATTTTTATTAAAGTATCAAGATGTTTTTAATAGCATATAGTGTGGTCCAATTTATTTTTCAAAAATATTTATCTGGAAGTCATGAGAAGATTGGCAAGGAGTAAGAGATGAGGTGGAGAGATCAGAAATGAAACTCTTTTATTTCCTAAGACAAAGGCCACTGTGAATTGAATAAGTGTAATCACTGTGGAAATGGCAAAAACTGAACCTGGCAACCCTAAGACACAGTAGGTCATTTGCTTGGCCTAATGTGCACACCTTGCTCATCTGATGGGAGGAACATAGCACATGAATAGCTGCCAGACTTTGAATTTTGGCAATAATAAGACAGGTCTAGAAGTATGGGCTTCGGGTGGCTAGAAAGGGAGGCCCCAAAGTGATGTAAGAAGAGATATATTAAGATTGAAAGAGATATTGCCCTTGTGCTCACATTTGGGGAGAAATTCTACATGGTAGTGAGTTTAGAATGTTAATATTGACAAGCGGCAATGAAGACATAGATGTTCAACTCTTTTTATGAGCATTAATATAAACACAGGCAAAAAATAATAACGTGAGTTTCCGAGTAAACATGTTAATTTTTTATTTATCAGGCTTAGGCAGAAGAATGCCTTCCCTTCATCTAAACTTTTAAAATACTGCTACAGATGAGAATTTAAAATGTCTTTGGTGAAGGGATATGCAGCCTTTATTTGATCTAAGATTTTGGTTTTGAAAAGTGAAAATGTTAGGGCTCCTTTCTCACACTGAAATACCACATGAGACAAATCTGAGTATCAAAGGATCTGAAAAAAGAAGGTGAACGCAATTCCAAAATTCAAGGGATCAATGGAAGATGCTCACTTCACAGAATTCCGTGTGTAGTCCTCCCAAGTTACCTGGAGGATTATCTACAAGCTTAGCGGCCTCTGATGAATTTTTTGAGAGAAGAAACCAACCCTCCAGCCTACTTCAGAAACCCATAGATAAGGAGTTCTTTAGTGCTCCAATATATTTCTGGTGTGTGTTAAATAAGCCGGGATTCTACATGCTGTGTGCATGATGTTTTGCAAGAACACAAAAGACTCGTTCCTGCCTTAAAGGGCTAAGATATAGATACAGGTGGTTTACTAAAAGGTCTGCTTGCTTGAGAAGGGGTTAGTGGAAATGGTATGAATGTGAAAAAGATAGCAGGGTTTTACCCAAGGCAGGCAGCTCTTCATCTGGCATAGATGCTATTTCATTCACAGCATTAGATATAATAACAGCAAAAGAAGCCCAACACAAAATTACAGTACTAATGAAAGCAAAATAATTATAGTTTTGAAAAAAAAAAATCCCCAGCTCACTGAAAAGTAAAGCTTTATAAGCCCTTTGTGGAAATTCTGGATGATTCTACTAGATTTCTTCACTTAAAAAGTATTAATGATAGGAGTACTTAACGAAATTCTTTGACCATTTTTTTACTAGAGCTTTTCAAGAGGATCAAAGTCATCAGTGTATGGACATGACCAGACTGATTAAAAACAATGTTTAATTGGTCTTTTACTCAGCTTCTTGGCGACAACGACCTCAGTCATTTTGCAAGAACCTTTGTTAAGCTTTTTTGGGAACAAACTGACTTGCCAAGTACAATTAACAACTGTGAAGGTTGTAAAACACCGACATTCCTCTCTGCAGGTTCCAAACTCTAACCATAAAGAAAAGACATATTACAAATAAATGGAAAAACAAGCCCTTTGCCTTCATTTGCAAAGGCAGCTCTGTGTATTGGAGCTCTTACCCAGGAATCAGACAATCTAGACTGTCTTTTCAATAGTGCCACTACTCAGCAAGCAGGGTGTTTAACCCCTCCAAGCCACACTGTCCATTTGACAAAATGAGGGAGTTGGAATAAAGGACCTATAAATTAACTTATTTCTGTTCTAATACGGAGCCTTTCAGACACAATAATGAATGGGAAAGTTTCATGTTGTGTGGGCAAAGATAACAGAAAGCACCTTTTAGGGAGGCCACTGAAGACACTGGCAGATTTAGAGGCTTTCTGTGTGTTTCACCAATGGAAGACCCATATGCCAAGCATCTGAGTTGCAATGCTGAGCTTTCACCTGAAGATCTAAGCCAGTCACACACTCAGAGCTCTGACTAACATTAATGGTAACCTGTGTGTACATATCAATGCTGGAAGCAGTGACTGCACTTCAGAAACCCCCAGTATGAAGCCAAAAGGAAAACTATCACTGTAATTTTAAGCTCACATTTTGAGCAAACCAAATACGATTTTAGAAGGAAAAAAATGCCCAGTTTAATTGTCTCCATGAGAATACCTACACTATACCTCATAGAGGAAAATAAAATTAGAAACCTTGATTTTAGTAGACTCTCAGTCTTCTCAATGAACAAGGACTTTCCCATGGCATCCATTGTCTCTGTATTTACTGATGGCTTGTATCATTCATCACACATAATCATCTGGATGCGATGCAGCTGAAGAAAATGCAGAACTGTTTAAAATAATCATTTGTGTTTGTTTTTACTAAGTAGAACTTACAGAATTAGTAGCACTCTGGCACAGAGCTTTAAAAATCTGTCAAGAAATTTCAATTGCCTTTGCAGTTTTTGATAAAAATTAATTTGATGATCAGCCAGATACCATCAACATACGAGATGCTCAGTACACAGAATATAATATGAAAAGCCAGGACAGAACATTACTAAGCATTTCAGAGACTTCTGGAGTGAAATATAATTTTTAAGTAGATAGTGGGAATTAGGGAATACATATCGTGTACATAAAGTCATGCTAAAAGCTGTTCCTGGCTTATCTCAATCTCCAAAAGAGGCCATTTTCAATCTACTGCTTTTTAAGTATCCTAAATTTCTTCCTTTGAATGCAGAAATGTTAACATTTATTAAGCACATCCCTGTTTTGGGTAATGTTTTAAATATTTCATTTGTTCAACAAATTTGTTATTGAGCACTGACTACTTGCCTGGCACTGCATCCAGTATTAGGCATAGAGTTGTAAAAACCCACACCACCTATACCCTCATGGACTATATACACTAGAAGGGGAGGCAGAAATTGAATAAACAAACTTATTCAATATTATTACAAACTGTGAACAGTGTGACGAAAAATATGCAAGATATCATACCTGGAAAAGAGAAGGGAAACCCTTCCTGAAAAAGTGAGTTGAGACCTAAGTGGTTTCCCCCCGGGAGCTGGTGGGAGCTGCCGACAGAAGAAGATGGGCAAGGCTTTTGGGGATGGGTACTATTCCTACCCTCATTCAACAAAAGGACAAACTGATATTTAGAGACATTAACTAACTTAGGCTAAGGCAATGCAATTAGTGCCTGTCCAGCGAGGAGTCAAATGTGGGTGTACTATCAGAGCTCCAATAATGAAGGAGCCTGTGGGAAAACAGGAAATGCATCCTCAATTATTATACTTATGAGTTCATGACATCTTGTGCTTCAGATCAAATGACTGTCCTCTGAAGGTGTCAGAGGGAAAAAGAAAATACTCCCTATGTCATGAACAGCATCTTGCAATGCCTGGGCAAATCATTATTGTCATTATTATTATTTGGCTCCCTCAGAAGCTGCAGGCATTGGAGCGCTGCCAATAACAGGAGATACGAGGTTCACTGAGCCAGAAGAATCATACCATAAATCCTGATGCCATTTTGAGAACAGTAAAAAGCAAACAACCCATAACATTATAGAGCAAGAAGATGAACAAATATCACCTTCCCCCTGAATATGAGAATAAAATGTATTAGATAAAAGGCTGACCATATCACATAAAGGACACCAGGAACTAATAAAAACAGATAAAAGAAATGTATTCCACTTTTCTGTCTGAGCAAACCAGGTTACACAGTAATGATGGGGCTCAGATCACACTACCCCAAAATATGGAACCTTAGTATACTGGCTTTTTTGTTGAAAGAATCTGAGAAACATGTTTCCAGAGGGATTCTCTGACCTTCCTCTGCCCTTCTTCCCTGAAGGAGGTCATAACGCTCTCATGTTCACGGTGCCTTCCTTGTATCTGTGGAAAGGAAGATCCTTATCTCCAAGACAAACGATGTCAAGAAGAATCAAAGCAAACAGGCTTTGCTGTTTTCTCCAGTTGATTACCCTTAGCTCATAATCTTTTCTTTTTTTTTTTTTTTTTTTACCCCATCATATTTGTCATGACTCTTCATCAAACCTCCCATTAAAACACTCAGGTTTAATTATTTCCTCAGGTCTGCATTTCCTTATGAAGACTCTGTGCCATGAAAAACATAGTAAATCCATTTGTATTCTTTTCTCCTGTTAATCTGTCTTTTGTTACGGGAGCCCCAGCCAGTGAACCTAAGAAGGGTAGAAGGACAAGACATTGCTCCTCCTCTACAGTAGTTACCTGTGGAGCTGCCAGAAGCATCAGATAAGGCTCCACTCTTGATCAGTGTCCACTTCTACTATGTTTTTCTAACTAGCACCTAAAATGTTAATCTGCTATTAATAGTAGGGTCTCTCCAAAGTTATACCGCCCAACTTAGAAGAAAGAATGGAATTTGGAAATGCTAATGAGACTGGAACTGTGCAAGGTGTCAAAAGGTAATTTTTTAAATAGATAAAATCCTGACTCTTACACAAATATCAAACAAACACATGTAATACTTTGAATTAATTTATTACTCAGAAAGAGAACCAGTAAAATGAAACCTGGTTCAAAGGAGAAGCCAAAGAAAAGACATAGCTATAGATTAGGAATATTGAAATGATTGCAAATGGAAGCAAAATTGGCATCTTTCACAGTATACGAAAGGTGTCAACTGAAGTTCCACTGGATAGGAGAGAAGTTGCATACCTATATACAAGAATTATCACGCATTACTATCAATTATCTGCAACTTATAGAGTTGTAAAAATGTGCAAAGACAATGCAAGTTATAATTAGATAGCTCTTAAGTGCATGGCTTTTCACTGAAGCACACATTTTTTTCCCCCACACACAGAGATGAAATATATCCATTATGCCAGAACTGGTGACTTCAGGCAGATCATTGCATAATGTAAGGACAAGTAGAAATTAAAAATAAGAGGCTTAATTTGTTCCTGATTAAAGAAATTCCCTTCTCCTACTTGTTCTTAAAGCATTTATTTTAGAAAACTTAAAATAATAAGTACTCTCTTTTCTCTTTGAAATGTATATAAATTCTTTTGAAAACTAGATAGGCCTTTTGTCAACTTTATGATCCTGGAATATTTTTTCTCAAGAAGCTGGGAGCCATCTTTTTGAAATACAAACATCAAAGGAGATAGCACTTCTTTTTCTGTGGGAGGTTGGAGCCTTACTTCACTGGCGCTGAAAGCCTTGCTCTGAGTTGCAAAACTACCTTTTTTCTTTTTTTATTAGTATTATTTTTGATTGACAAATCATAATTGTATGACATGTATGGAGTATAATGGTATGTTTTTATCTACACACAGAATGTGCAATGATGAAATCAAGCTAAGTAATATATCCATCACCTTCCTTACATAACATTTTTTGTGGTGATAGGTTTGAATTTTTCTCTTAGTTATTTTGAAATATATAGTATATTATTATTGATTATATTCACCCTGCTGTGCAACAGATCACAAGACGTATTCCTCCTGTCTAGCTGAAACTTGTGTACCCTTTGATCAGCAATTCTTCATTTCCTTGCTCCCTACTCCCACCCCCAGCCACGAGGAACATCATTCTATTCTCTACTTCTATGAGAGTTCAGTATTTTTAGATGCCACATATAAGAGAGATTGTGTAGTATTTGTTTTTCTGTGTCTGACTTATTTCACTTAGCATAATATCCTCTAGGTTCATTTATGTTGTCCCAAATGACAGAATTTCGTTCTCTTTTAAAAGGCTGAATAGTATTCCCTTGTGTATATGTACCACATTTTCTTTATCCATTTATCCATTGATGGACACTTGGGTTAATTCTATATCTTGGCTATTGTTAATAATGCTGCAGTGAACATGAGAATGCAGACATCCTTTCAACACGCTGATTTCAATTTCTTTGGATCTATTCCCAGGAGTAGTATGGTAGTTCTATTTTTAGGTGTTTTTTGTTTTTATTTTAACATGGAGTCTCGCTCTGTTGCACAGGTTGGAATGCAGTGGCATAATCTCAGCTCACTGCAACCTCCACCTGCCGGGCTCAAGTGATTCTCGTACCTCAGCCTCCCACGTAGCTGGGACTATAGGCGCCTGCCACCACGCCTGGTTGATTGTTGTTTTTTGGTTTTTTTGTAGAGACAGGGTTTCACCATGTTGGCCAGTCTGGTCTGGAACTCCTGACCTCAGGTGATCCACCTGCTTTGGCCTCCCAAAGTGCTGGGATTACAGGCATGAGCCACTGCGCCTGGCCAATTTTTAGGTGTTTTTTTTTTTTTTTAAGTTCCTCAAAACTACTTCTTGCCATAAAAATATGAGATATTTGTTTTTCCTCTAGATAAAGCCAGTAAGCTAACATGGATGGTCACCCCATTTACCAGAGAGATTTAGGATGAATGAACTATGTGTGACAAATGGTGTTGTCAAGTTCTCTTACTTGAGGACTATTGTTTCTCTTGAAAACATGTATGTAATAGGTTGTATCTCTTGGCCTGTGTAAGACGACGAGATTCCTTTCTGTTTGCAATCTCTTATTGAATTGCCTATAATGTGTATTGCATTCTGGTTTAAATCTTATTCAACAATAAAATTGGCTTCTTTCTCCACTACTTTTAACAGAATTTTGCTTTTCCTTTCATTTGCCCCAAAATACTCAACCCATCCAAATGTACCAGAAATCCCAGAAGCATCCTGCCAGAATCAAGAACCCTGTGAATCAAGGTGTTGTTCCCTGGTCATTGTCTCCTTGCCTCCAGACACAGGATGACGCCTTTTGCAAAAACAAAAAGAGCAGTGAGCAAAAGGCAGGCATTCTACTGTATTCCTAGCATACAGTAGATACTAGGCACCTTGTGTAGATTGATGTATGCAATTAAGAGGCCTCAGCAAACAAGGCAGCCTAGGGAAAGTTAAAATGCCTACAGAAAACATGCTATTCCTTGATTGCTGTCACTGAGCATTGAAGGTTGACTCCCCAAATACCACCAACACAATATGCTGACAGACAAAGCTGACTTTATTGCCTACTGCAGTTAAGGGAGAAAACCACCTAGCAATGCTTTGGCAGTATCTGAGAAAGGGGGAAGATAAAGTCAGAATCTATAAGAATTGGATCTTGGATTGATCTAAGGCAAGTATTTTAAGACGGATTGAGGGGAAATTTTGGATCTGGGATAGTATTTGATAAAAATTACAAAAGTCCAGAAGTAGCAAAAATAATAAAGTGGTGATTTTGAGGAGAGGGATTTAAAAAATGTTAGGTTATAAACTGTCTGTTGATGTTTTCCACTAAAGAGTTGTTTGGTCTTTTGGGAAATTCTTGTAATGAATAGTCAAAGCATTTTCCTGAATAGTAAAGTCATGCTAATGAATACAGAGGAATATCACAAACTTATATTAATGTGCACGGTAAGGCATGGCTTTGATTCCCAGCATCCAGACTGTGTGGGGGTAGAGGATTTTGACTTTTAGAAGTTCAGGCCAAAACTCAGATGACCAGGAAACGTTCTTTTTCTTTTTCTCTAAGTCAGCTTATTTGCTATTTTGGGCCCTGTAAGGTTTTTAATATCCATATTTATTAACATTATCTTGAATGCACACAGAAAGTTTCTGGAGCAGAGAAGATTATCCATGAACTCTGAGAAATAAAGACAGATTTATTTTCCGACAGGCCCTGGTTATGCAGGAAAATCATCTCAGCCCATTAGGGTTCATCATACTACTTTTTCCAGGGCTGCACCTAGGTTTCAGGGGTTTTCAAAGTACAAGGCAAGAGGAGGGAGCCATTTCTGGTTCCCTGTCTCTTCTGTCCTCCCAGGAGCCTTCCCATCTGGCCTTCTGTCATCCTCTCATTATTTAGCCCTGAGATGTTTCCCCTCCCTCTCACTTGGTCCTAATGCCCCTGCAGCAACTCTCTCTTAGTTCCATGCTTTGAGCATAAGAATAAATGCACGTTTGGATTCAGTGTGATCTTCTCTCTGGGGCTGTCCAACAGTCCCTCTTGAGTCAGACTCAACTTGTAACCCCAGCCTCCAAGTCCTTCTGTTTCCCCAGAGGTCTACTCAGGGAACATAGTTCAAGGCTCCTCTATATAGGGAAACATCTCAGACACCTCTGCTCTCATCTCTTTCCCTCTTTGCTTAGCAGTTGGAGGAAGCCATTCCTGCCTCAAACTCCTAATTTCCACTCAGTCTGTGTACCTCTACTCCTCCATACTAGGGTTTCTCAACCTCAACACTATCGATATTCTTGGCTAATTTTTGTGGTGGGAGCTTGTTCTGTGGATTGCAGATTTAGCAGGACCCTAAAAATACCCACTAGATACCCCCAAATTAGGACAACTAAAAATGCCAAGCATTCTCTGTAGCAAAAAAAAATGGGCCCTGGTTGAGGACCATTGCCCTAAAAGCTTAGATTTTGTGAAATAAATACCAGGAGGAAACTTCCTGCGTATTTCCTTCTTGCTTGCCTCATTTCTTCTCTGAGGTACTGAACTTAGGATGGCCTCCCCAGACAAATGAGGGCAAGGCAAAAGAAAAGGAAATTTGGTGGAGGAAGAACATAGATGAATAATTCCTTATAGTATCCCTTCAGTTGACCACTTTATCTCAGTGCTAATTGAAGGTCACTTGGGGACTATTAAAAATGCAGAATCTCAGGCTCCACCCTGCTGAATTGGAAGCTGTGCACTGGAACCAGCAATCTATATTTTAACAAGATCTCCAATGATTCATATGCCATGTAAAAATAAATGACTGCACAAATAATAAGAAGCAGAGGCTCTTCATTCAGAGGTTGCTATAGTAAGGGAGTCAGTCACCATCATTTATATTTGGCAGAGACTCAAAGGGTGGGAATGATTTACTGATGTGGGAAGCTAGGTGAAGGCTATTATAAGTGGAGCAGCCTATAGGATTGATTTGGGAGCATATTTCACCTTCTCTAGTTGATTCAGAGTTAGAAGAGGGGTCAAAAACTCATGAAGCTGGCATTTCTTGGCCAAGTTCCAACTGTTCTGGACCAATTGCTGCAGAGATTATGGTTTGGCTTCCTGGGCTGGTTGCTGCAAACATTAGTTAGAGGCTGGGTTGGGTCAGGTTGGGTTGGGTTAGGTTTCATTGTCATCTATACTCTAGCCATTGTCTGGTTGTGTATTTCATCTCTCAGCTGCCAAAGCTTGCGAATCATTGCTCTTTTCAAAATAGCTGACTGAGCCAGGTGCTGCAGATTTGAAGAAGGTACCCTCAGGGAGCTGACAGTTTAGCAGAGAAGAAGGACACTAAAACTACCTGCTATGAAAATCACACTGATGCAGAGAGCCCTAAGGGAAGCCAAAACAAGATTTCCTGAGAACAGAGAGGAGTGAGTAATTCCCTCTGACAGGGAGCTCAGGGAAGGTTTCCAGATGGTGCAGCATGTGTGTTGAACCTTGAAGGATTAGCGGAATTTGAAAACAAAAAAAGAGAAATAAGATAAACCTACTACTTCTGGGGGGCGGGGGGGAAGGTTTGTAATCAAGAAAAGAGTTTACAGGACTCAAAAATAAAAATTGGTCTCTCTAGGTTAGAGGGAAGGGAATGGTCATACAATTCATGCAGCAGCCCACTTTCTCCTCTTCCCTGTATCTGTCTCTTTGTACCAGAAAAGACAAAAGATCAGAACCAGGTACATATGGATGCATACTTAGAAGCAAACAGCTCTTGCCTTCTGGCAAGGGGCATCTCTACCAGTGGCAGCCCTTAAAGACTAAAGACGCTCAAATAACAGCATGCACACATGCAAAAGGAAAGCTGGGGAAGCACCAAGTCCTGGAAATGGAAACAAGATGAGACTGTCCTATGAATAACCCGTGTAGAGTGTGGAGAAGGAACAAAGAGAAGGGATCAGAGGGGCAGGGATGGAAAAGGAGATGTAAAACAAGAAAGACTGAATGAAGAAGGGAGAACCCAAGGAGGAGGAGTCTCCCTGGAGAGCTCATCATGTGCCCAGGATGGAGAAAGCAGCAAGGTCTTTAAGGGGAAAGAAAAGGGAAATCGATTATTTTATAGCCCTGAGATTACAGAAAAAGAAGAATGGCATGCAATCATGTCTCCAGTGCTATCTCCCCTCACATGTAAAAAAGTCCTAATGTTCATGCCTTATTTACCCCCATCCTCATCCATAGCACAGAAGTGGGGAGTCCATGGGTAAGTCACAGAGTATAAGAGGAGGAAAAGAACAGCAGGAGCAGTCAGCACAGGGACCTGCCAACTGCTTTCTTCCCAGAGAACAAGGTTAATGTATCTGCCTTTCTCTGCCCTTCTCTTCTCCAGAGCCAATAGTTCCTCCACCTTTCCGCCCTTTCATTTCTGGATGTTCCACTTTTATCTTTATGATATGAGGAAAGCAAAGGGGGATAAAACACATCTTCCAAGCTCTCCTGTCCCCTAAGTTACATCTTAAAAAAGAGATGCCCTTTGACTACAAAGTTCAAATATGGATTTTTCCTCAAATCCACAACATTTTTCCCTTTCTTACCAGAAAACATTCTCATTCCAATTAATTTTCCCAGTGGATATCTTGAAACAATGAGCCAGTGCACATGGGTCAGGCAGGCACTATCACTGAGAAATCCAGCCCTTAGCCAAAGGATAAATTTGGTACAGTTAGTCTTTCTATGAGGGAAAGCCAAGGAAGAAAATCACTAATTGATGGCAACCATTATGTGCCAAGCACTGGGATAAATACCTTTATAAGAACACATAATTAATTTGAAAAATCACCCTGGGAAGTCAGCACTGTGATCCATGATTGACAGCTAAAGCACTGAGGCTAACTAAGTCTTAGTTAGCAAACTAGTCACCTCATCAGAAAGCAGTGGAACTGAAGCCTGAACTCTGCCATGCTGAATCCTAATCTTTTGCTCCCTTTGCCTTCATGGCAACATCTCTCTGCCTGTGTAGGTGTGTTCATCCCTGACAATGACTCCCTGACCCCTCATATGGAACCTTGCTCTTTAGGAAGGATCTGTCACCAGTCATTTGAACTTAGTATATTTTCCCACGTACATATGTTCCAGAGAACACAGATAACATGAACTATGGATTCCATAGGCAATTAAATATGGAAAGCACCAGGTTAAACAAATGTAAACAGATTTCTTCACTTACTTCCTAGACCCTTGATTATAGATACATACATTGTGAAATAAGAAGCTGAAATCGCAGTAGTGATTTGTGCGATGAAGTGAGATAACGGGAAGGTACATCACAGCGCTCCAAAAGGGAATATTGGAAGACAATACAATGCGGTGTTTAAGCTCTCAGTTTCTGGGACCACACTTCTTAGGCTCAAATCCCAGATCTATCACTTATCACATCAGATCTAAGGTTTTGGACAAGTTACTTAACCTCTCTCTGTCTTGAAACAATGGAGATAGTAAAAGACTTGACCACTTTCATAAGTATGTCATAAAGATTAAATGAAGTGATACATACAAAGTACCTTTAGAATAGAGTCTGTGTGACAGCCATGAAAACGTGCCTCTCAGATCTCCTGCTGCACAGAGCAAAGTCAACTGACAGCCCCAGTTGCTGCACCTCTCTGGGTCCACCAGTGTGTTTGTGTTGAGGCCACATTTTCATGGGCAGTGCACAGTGTGGGCACTAATAGAAGCCTATCCCTAAGGGACTCCTCTAATAGGTGTCTTCAGCTCTGGGACCCCTTATCCTGGATGAAATGTTCTCAGCATGCAATGTAATCTAAATTTCTTCCTACCCAATCCCCTTACTTTTCTCTATCTCCACCTGATTCTTCCCCTGTATGCTTCAGATGTTTCCCCAATAAATCTCTTAGGTGTCTAATCTCATTTTAGCATTTGCTTCCTAGAAGACCCAAACTGACATGGCTAAGTACAGTCAGGCAGAGTCCACAGAGTTAGTTGCCCATGGAGTCCTTTACTCAAAAGTATCTCATGAGATACATTCCATGAAATGCACTTTAGGAAATGAATGAATATATCTGTTGTTAAGTTTACCTGTAGGGAGAGGCATTTTTTAAGCATTTGTTACAAGGAAGTGAAGATGAGAGCAGAAGGATCTTCAGGTTAATTTAAAGTCAAATTACATACCCACTACCCAACTTAACACACATGACTAGGAGTATTTATCATAATAAATAAAATTGACTCATATTTGGAACATAAGATAATCTGAAATTCTCTTCCTGCCATAGGACTTTGTGAATTTGAAACAGCTCCATGAGAACCCAAATGGCCTTACTGAGGCTAGGAATAAAATGACTGGCAGGGAGTATACAGATTGTATGATACCAGTTCCCAGTCATCCAGTCATTCACTGACTCCTTTACTCATTTAATAAATATTGAGCTCTCACTATGCACTAGTTCCATTCCTAAGTGCTAAGGATGAAGTGACACAAGAGTCAGATGCAGACATAACTTCCACAAAACGTGATAAAGGCTGTAAGACAGAATCAAGTGCCATAGGGACACAAAGGAGAGAAAGCCTGACTCTGCCTAACACTAAGAGGGAGTCTTTCAGGAAGTTAAAAGGTAAACGGAATTCTAAGGAAAACATTGTGTACAATAAATTGGAAGTGTGAAGGAAACAGCACAGAGTTGGCAGAAAGCAGATGCAGAGTATAACATCCAAAATCAAAGTTCATGGTGGGAGGATATTGTAAAGACAGGCAGAGGTCAGATCCCAATGGGCTCCCTATGACACACTGAGGATAGTGTACTTCCCCATGCAGAAGATAGAAAGTCACATCGTTCTGCTTGGAACTGAACCCCAACTACTAGATAGAGGAGTGCTGGAAACCTTCCTTAATTGGGTTGGGCCGAAATTGGTAGCTGTTATGTCGTATGACATGGATATAATAAAGTAGGAATGGAGCACATGAAAATTTGCACAGGAATACATGTGCATTACGGTTTCAGCCCCAGAAGAAAATAAATCTATTCTATTGAGAATCATCAATATACAATTGCTTTGAAGCACTTACAAGTAATAGAAATGCCCGTTTTTCATTACTACAACAAAATAAATACTAACAAAATACGACTTCAGAAAGAGTTGATATTTCAAAGAGGCCTCTGAATTTTCTTCCTAGCAAGTGCCAGGGTAAACTGTATTCAACCAAAAGAAAAGTTCTAATTCTGGAAAAAAAAAAAAGTTTCAGGGTCTTGGTAACATGTGACTGTTCTTTGTGCCCTCATTTTACTCTGTGCTCAATTTTTTTGAATTCCTATTTTAAAAATCCATGCATATTTTATGAATTGAGCCTAAATGTCCCATCATCACAAATTCCTAAGACTCTTTTTGCTCAGGAGCTGATCATTAGTGAATTCATTTTGTATTCTAGTGGTTGTCAAAGGCCGTTCTGGAGGTGTTACACTGGATTTTGACATTAATTGATGAACACTTAAGCTCATCATAACTCTGCTGGGATTCAGAACTGCAGAAATTAGAAAGATGAATTTCAGGAGATGAAACCATTGAAAAGAAATGTAACTTCAGAGTCATTACTGTTGAATGCTTGAAGTTCTGTGACATCCACACAGAATGCAGTAAGGGCTCTTGCTGCAGTCAAGCACAGTGCTCTGGTGGGAAAATAGGGTTATTCTGCATGTGTCAATAGAACTGGACAAAATCAGCAATCCACCTTCAGAGCCTTATGTTCTGGGCACACAGGAGAACTAGATTTATCTTATTCTGTTAACTAGTTAAAGATGAACATCTCCAAAAGGAGAAAAATCTATTTAGGTGAAAATCATAAAGAGCTCCTATTTCTATTGCTACCAAAGGATTTGTAGAAATGGAAAATGTCACTCTTAGGCCAGCAGACAGGAATCAGGGCCTTGGAATCCCATCAGCTTTGACAGTAAGTATTAAATAAAGATATTGAGCTAAGAAGAATACAGAGCAGTTTTCTTTGGCAGCAGTGGGTACTTGCTCAGCTACGCTATTTGAATAACTCATTGGGAGCTTGGTAAGGTTCAAGGTATTACAGAGCTTTCTGACAACAGGAAAAGATGGTAAAATGATTATTAGATAGGTTGAAAATCAATACATATTTAAAATCCACAACTGCCATCTTAACTTCAGTCCAAATTTCTCTGGGTTCACATTCTTGAACTCAAAAAGCCAATCAACAAACACGTTGATTTTTCTTTCCTTCTATTTACTCTTCAAAACTCCACAAGGGAATTTGTTTTGCTTCATTTTTTCATTTGTACTGTAACCTACAGGATTTCAACTGGTCAGAAGAAGAGACTATATGTCAAAAGGTATGGAGGAACATAAAAGGTATGTGAAGAACTTATCTCAGTGAAAGCAAGAAAGTAATTGACTTGTCAGGAACCTTGAATTCATTAATATGATTAATAACACCACCTCCACTGGGTCTGGCACACTACTAGCCTCTATAAACTTTCATTTCTCACCATTTGTGTGTGCGGAAAGGATACGATTGTCTCTAATTTACAAATAAATAACCTGCAGCTTGGAAATGTTCATTGAATTTTCAAAGTCATTTAGCTGGTAAGCTTTGTACCGAGGTTTCAATTCCAGGAACTTTAACCCAAATGCCCAGTGAACCATGTTATCTCCCAACCTCTGACTCAGTTGACTTATTTATCAGGGATGTGGGGTGAGTTCTTCCAGCTGAAGGCAGAAAATCATTGTTCTCACTAAGGCCAATGTTCCATGCAGCCAAGTGACTGACTGAGGTCATGTATTCAAGGTGTAATAGCAAGTCTGAGGATGAACTGATATTCTTATAGATTACAATGGCATCACTGATGATCATTAGATTGATTCAGTCATAGAATTTTCAGAGCCTTTTTGTGAGTATTGCATTCAATCTTTCCCCCAGAAACCATTTATAAATTTGGAAGCCAAACAAGTAGATTATATTTTCCTGAATCTAGCATGCACCTTATGTTCTTATGAGTTTATTGCCTGTTTTGTATTTTTTAAACATTTTTTTCTGGTAACAAAAGCAATATGAGCTAACACAAAGTATCAGACTGTCAAATCAGACTCACAAGGAATCAGAGATCTTAACCAGTTTTAAGTCTTACCAATAACTTCAAGAATTCAGCGAATCACAAGGCACAGTGTGGAAAAGTTGCCCATACTGCACCCCAGGTATTTCTTGCCCCATTAGGACATGCTCTGGTTGAGACTAAATATACAAGGTCTTTACGTGGTGGATGCAGGTAGCAATTATACAAAAGGGAGCTAATTTAGTCAGGAAACTGACTAAATTACTAAAGCTATGTAATTTATAACTACATAGCTTATCTGACATTTTCTAGTGAGGCATGCCCCAGAAACCCATACATGGGTTTCTGCCCCAGGTTTACTTACTATATATGAGCAAGTCTAGACAAACCAGATACCTCTTGCTAAAAAGTATGTAGTAGATAAATAATCTATCACCATTAAATACCACTGATCTGTATGCCAGACAGTCTATCATTAGCATATTTACAAAGGTACTCGACCAAATCATCCCTCTTTCTTTTCCCAGGCTTTCCTCCCAAAAGTAAAAGAACAAATGCACGGCTGCTGCTGACCCTTTCCTTTCTAAATAGCATACTCATTAGGGACATATTTGAAAATATAGAAAAAAGTGAGTAAAGGATACAAAAGACACTTCTCAAAAGAAGACATTCATGCGGCCAACAAACATGAAAAAAAGCTCATCATCACTGGTCATTAGAGAAATGCAAATCAAAACCACAGTGAGATACCATCTCACGCCAGTCAGAATGACGATTAAAAGTCAGGAAACAATAGATGCTGGTGAGGCTGTGGAGAAACAGGAACACTTTCACACTTGGTGGGAGTGTAAATTAGTTCAACTATTGTGGAAGACAGTATGGCGATTCCTCAAGGATCTAGAACCAGAAATACCATTTGATCCAGCAATCCCATCCCTGGGTATATACCCAAAGGATTATAAATCATTCTACTATAAAAACACATGCACACGTATATTTATTGCAGCACTATTTACAATAGCAAAAACTTGGAACCAACCCAAATGCCCATCAATGATAGACTGGATAAAGAAAATGTGGCACATATACACCATGGAATACTCTGCAGCCATAAAAAAAGAACGAGATTCTGTCCTTTGCAGGGACATGGATGAAGCCAGAAGCCATCATTCTCAGCCAACTAACACAGGAACAGAAAACCAAACACCCCTTGTTCTCACTTATAAGTGAGAATTGAACAATGAGAACACATGAATACAGAGAGGGAAACATCACACACCAGGGCCTGTTGGGGAATCGGAGGCAGGGGGATGGAGAGCATTAGGACAAATACTTAATGCATGCGGGGCTTAAAACCTAGATGACAGGTTGATAGGTGCAGCACACCACCATGGCACATGCATAGCTGTACCACAAACCTGCACATCCTGCACATGTATCCCGAACTTAAAGTAAAACAAAAAATTTTTTTAAAAAATGTAAAATGAAAATAGAAATCACCTGTAATTACTAAGCATCGCCAATCTAGGAATATTTACTATGAAAAATACTTTGTGGCCAGGCATGTTGGCCCATGCCTATAACTCCCCACATTTTGGGAGGTTGAGGTGGGAGGATCACTTGAACCCTGGAGCTCAAGACTAGTCTGGGCAACACAGTAAGACTCTATCTCTATTTAAAAATGCTCCAGTCTGGGAGACAGAGTGAGGTCTTGCCTCAAATAATTAAGTAAATTTGTTAATGCTTTTCTCTTGCTCACCTGTAAATAATAATATAAAATCTTTTAATCAAAAATAAAAATACTTTGTGTTTCACTCTAATCATTTTTCTATGCAGATTATGTCTATGCAAATTAATTACTAAGAATCATACTCTCATATATGTTGCATTATATAACTGCTTGTAAGTCTGTACAATACATTAAGACTATAGTCTCATATTTCTAAATAATTTTCTAAAATAGTTTTAGTGATTGGATACTATTATCACGTTTGAACACACCATTCTTATTTAATAAATGGTCATTATTGTATATTTAGATTATATGCTGGTGACTTTTTTCCCCCAGAAAATTTGCAACTTACACTACACCCCCAATGAGCAATTCAAATAGCAGAACCAAGCTTTTTCTCTACACATCTTAATGCTAGATTTTAAAGCATTGTTTTCATTTTATTAACCAGATAGGAACATATGCCAACCTAGATCTCTGAGTGGCTGCAATTAGTAGAGCTCTCTCATTGCTCCACATTGGCTATATTACATGAGAAAGAAGTAAACTATTGGGTTAGGCCCTTGTTATTTTGTGGTTGTTACTTTAACACAAGTTAATCCCTACTGATTGACAGATACATTTGCAAATATTTTTCAGGTTTTCTTCTTTAATTTGAATATAGCTAATATGTTTTATTGCTGCATGTAATTTTTTATAATGGCAAGTATCTCAAGCTTTGAAAATTGTCTATTCCTTCTTTGCTTTTATGCATTGAAAGTTTTTTACTCATGAGAGATAATTCTCCTATGTTTCCTTCTGTTTCTTTTATGGTTTTGGTTTTTGCATTTAATTATTTTCTAAACAGCATTTACTATATATGTTTTCTAATCATGGTACTACCATTTTACATATTCAAAGCAAAAAAAACTTGAAAAATATAACCACAAAGTTCTTTGAGAAATCTTCAAATTGCTTTATACAGTGGCTGAAATAATGTACATTCCCATCAACAGTGTATAGGCATTCCCTTTTCTCTGCAGCCTTGCCAGTATCTGTTTAACTTTTTGATAACCGTTATGACTGGTGTGAGATGGTATCTCATTGTGCTTTTGATTTGCAATTCTCTGTTGACTAGTGATGTGGAACATTTTTTCATATGTTTCTTGGCCACTTCTATGTCTCATTTTGAGAACTGTCTGTTCATGTCTTTTGCCCATTTTTAGTAGAGTTGTTTTTTGCCTTGTTGAATTGTTTAAGTTCCTAATAGATCCTGAATATTAGTCCTTTGCTGGATACATACTTGGCAGATATTTTCTCTCATTCTGTGGGTTGTATGTTTATTCTCTTGATAGATTCTTTTGAGTGCAGAAGCTCTGTAGTTTAATCAGGTTCTACTTGTCAATTTGTTTCTGTGACAGTTACTTTTAAAGGCTTAGTCAAAAATTATTTTCCAAGGCTGATGTCCAGAGTGATGTTTCCCAGGTTTTCTTCTAGGATTCTTGTAGTTTGAGGTCTTACACTTAAATCTTTAATCCATCTTGGGTTAATTTTTGTATATGGTAAAAAAAAACCAGGGATCCAGTTTCATTCTCCCACATACGGCTAGCCAGTTATTCCAGAATCGTTTATTGAATAGGGAGTCCTCTCCTCATTACTTGTTTTTGTTGACTTTGTCAAAGATTAAATGATTGTACGTGGGAAGCTTTATTTCCGGGTTCTTTATTTTGTTCCATTGGTCTATCTGTTTTTGTTCCAATACCACGCTGTTTTGGTTACTGTAGTCTTGTAGTATAGTTTGAAGTCAAGTAATGTGATGCCTCTGGCTTTGTTCCTTTTGCTTAGAATTGCTGTGTCTATTCAAGCTCTTTTTTGGTTGCATATGAATTTTAGAATCATCTTTCGTAATTTTGTGAAAAATTACAGCTACAAAATTGGTAGCTTAATAGGAATAACGTTGAATCTATAAATTGCTTTAACCAGTATGAACATTTTAATGATTCTTCCAATCCATAAGGGTGAAATTTTTTTTCCATTTGTTTGTATTATACATTATTTCAGTGGTGTTTTGTAGTTCTTGTCACAGAGATCTTTCACTCCCATGGATTCCTAGGGTTTTTTTTTCTGGGTGTGACTATTGTAAATGGAATTGCATTATTGATTTGACTCTGAGCCAGAATGTTATTGGTGTATAGAAATGCTACTGATTTTTGTACATTGATTTTGTATCCTGAAGCTTTACTGAAGTCATTTATGAGTTCCAGGAGGCTTTTGTTGGAACACTTAAGGTGTTCTGGGTATAGAATCATATCATTAGCAAAGAGAGAGTTTAATTTATTCTTTTCCTGTTGAATGTCTTTTCTCTTGATTACTCTGGCTAGGACTTCTAGCACTGCGTTGAGTAAGAGTGGTGCAAGTGGGCATACTAGTCTTATTCCATTTCTCAAAGATAATGCTTCTAGTTTTTGCTCATTCAGCATGATGTTAGCTATAAATTTGTCATAGATGGCTTTTATTACTTAAAGGTATGTTTCTTCAATGACTACCAACAACTTCAAATCAGAATGTTTCTTCTTTATGAATGCATTAGACCTTTCTTAAGTATATCAACTCTTTGTCTATTGTATGTGTTGCAGGTAGCTTTCTCATTTTATCCTTTTCCTTTTGTTTTACTTACACTTTTACCATGCAGAAATATTTATATAGTCTAATTCATCCCTCCTTTTTATGGTTTATCTTGTTCTATTCCCAGAAAGATTTTCTTTCCAACATTACATAAATAACTATCATACTTGAGTTCTTCTGATTTCTCCCCTTGCCTAAGGGAGAAGGCATCATGACAAACAATTTCAGTTTCCTCTAGCCTCTGCTAATGTCTGAAAAGCATCTTATACATTAGTCTTACCCTCCTCTTTCTAGCACCCCTACCCCTAATGATGTTTCGTGCCATAAAGGAACCAAAACTAAAATAAAGTATCTAAGTAGGCAACTCATGTTATAAATATAAAATTTAGAATCATGGTTGGAGTGGAGAAGATCCACCATTCTTTTGGTTCACTGAAAAATATGAAGGTAACTTTGTCTAATCCTACATCAGGAAGATACAGGGGATTTACCTTTTGTGCTATCCTTAGGATTTTGGTGTTCAGGGTCCCCCCATACATTTCTAGGGAGGTTTATAAATGCCTTAGGCTATTAAACAGGTTTAATTCAGGGTAGGTTTGATGGGGGGCTAAGCAAGTATTGGACCACAGATTAGCATCAATCCTATCAAATGATCAGCAGATCAACTGACGCCCTGGTTGTGGTTGATTAATGCTCCTCCCTAGATAGCAACAAGAACACAACTGAACCCTGGTATTGGCCATGAATGGCTTATTGTTCCTTTGAAGGCTCATCAAAGTTTCCAGATCTTTTAATCTTCTGTCTTTGTATTCCTCGTCTTCCCTTTACCTACCTGAGGCATTTTTTACCTATGCTGCATGTAGAAACCGTAGAGATTTAAATACTTTTTAATCTGGAGTAAATGACCCATAGCTCACTGGATTGAAAGGAATAGAAGGGACGCCTTCAAAAGTGCAGTTGAAGAATGCAATGGCCACAAACAGAATAAAAGTCAATCATGAAACATCAGAGTTCTTCATTTCAAAACACAAAAAACTGGCTAATTTTAGTAGAAAATTAATTGATTAAAAGGATAGAACATGTTCATTCTCTTAATTATTCTTCATTGTATTATTGGATTATAACATCACTGTGTACCCCATAAATATATATAACTCTAATTTGTCAATTTATAATAAAGATACACTTTTTAAATTTTTTTATAAAAAAAGATATGAGGATAGCTTACAAAATTATCAGGAGGGCCAACAAAACTAGGTTTAAGAAACTCTACCAGTTTTTGTACGTTTATACAAAATTATGTGACAAAAATGGTCCTTTGCAGACATCACTGTTACTACTGCCAAGCTCCAGACATTGTGACAAATCAACATCACCAACTCTGGGCCCTGGACACTCCTTCCACAACACAGCCACAGCTATCATGAAAACCAGACTTTCCTACAAGTGCCACCACCATAAGAGAATGTGCCTTCCAGTCTTCTTTTGCATCATGAGACCTGAGTTCGGAGTCTGAGAGATAGGTATCTTTTTAATGAAGCTAAAGTCATATGTCCCTACCCTGGGTGCAAGGGTTTCTGGGAAAGCTAGAAGCCATGCTTTTCAGCAGGTTGACTCTACCTACCACTGAGATTCATAAGGTGGAGAATTCCCCAATACAGGAACAAGTCTGAACATGAGTCACAAAAACAATGACAAATGCCTTCTGAATTAATATTTTAAAATACTATCCTGACTCAATCATTTAAAACCATATATATGTCTTTTATCTCAATGATTTATATATTTTGAATTCAATTGTTTGCTGCTTTCATAGATTGTTTATGAAGTGGAGCTATTCATTAGTTAGATTAAGCTGCAAGTAACAGAGAAACCAAAAATAACTGTGGTTTAACAGGCTTTTTTTTTTCAAGTTTAAGAAGTACAAATATAGTCCAAGACAGGAATGACATTTCATGATGACAGAGACCCATACTCCTTTAGTCTTGTTGCTCTGCTATGTATAACTTCCATTTCCAAGATACTCTGATGGCTTAATGTAGCTATTAAATCTACAAACATTGTGTTCACATTTTATTCAGCCATAAGAAGAAAAGAAAAAAAGAGAGGCATATCCTATCTCTTTAAGGACATTTCCAAGAAGTCGAGCATACCACTTACATCAGTTTACATCCCATTGGGCAGAACTTAGCTACTTAGACATGTGGCCAATCTAGCTGCAAAGGAAGTTTAGTAGTAGAATCTTTATTCCAAGAGGTCATGTGCCCAGCTGATGGAAAATAGAGAAAATGGGTATTAGGGAAAAACTACCAGTCTTTGCCATGCTAAAATGCCTTTAAAACTGAGAATGTAGAATTATAGAAGTTAAGTTACCCGTCCAAGGTGTGGTGGCAGGCAAACTCTCTAATCTCTCAAGAACTAGATTTGACCTCCCTGATTATTACTGCAAACATCTTGGGCATGGCCTACCCAAACTTCAAGCCCCAGAGTATATGTCACTCTCTCCATGGCACCTTCCCTAATTAAATGAGCCTACCTGAGCTCTATAAACTGTATAGTACTGTTTCTCTTACTACTGTGGTAGAAGAATTCTAAAATGGTCCCCAATATCCCTGCACCTTGTTGTATCTGTTCTGTAGAACTATCTCTACAGGGGGTGAGAGGGACCTATTAATATGATAACCACCCTCATGATTGTTGTACTATATAAAACTTTATCTTAGCAGAAGAGAGAGATTATCCTGGTGTCTTGAAGAAATGAGGTGTCATGTTGTGAGAGGACTGTGTGGCATGGAACTGGGAGTGACCTCTAATAGCTGAGAGTAGTCCCCCTGTTGAGAGCTAGCAAGAACAACTTCAATCCTACAACTGCAAGCACTGAATTCTGTCAACAGCCACAAGAGTTTGGAAAAGAACCTCAAGCTCCATAAAGAAACGGATCCCAACTGACACACTGATTTGAAGCCTTGTGAGACCCTAAACAGAGAAACTAGCTAACCCATGCTCAGACTTCTGACCCATGGAAACTGTGAGGTAATAAATGGGTATTGTTTTTAGCAACTAAGATGTAGTAATTTGTTATGCAGCAATAGAAAATTAATACCACTACAGTACTACTTTGTATTATTAAGACAAAGAAAAGTGGGGAGATGGAAATAGCAGTGAAGTCTTATTTTGCTGCAGGTAAAATGCTAAGGGCTCTACATACACTATTTTATTTAATACCTAATCAACTAGCATACTGGAGGAAAATAGGGCTCAGATATGTTAATGCAATTTGGCCAAAGTATAAAGCTACAAGACAGCAGAATTGACCAATTGAACCAAGAACTGGACCATCCATTTCTAGTACTTTTCTAATAATTGCTTAAATAATTTTTTTTAAAAAAAAGCAGTAAACTTAAAGCACTATACTCTAAGCTTTATTAGGAAGTTGCTTCTATTACTAAAATGTTTGAGTACTTACCAGTATTTATAACTACTAAATTATATGTTTATTTATAAATTAGAAATGTTCTTACTTGAATGAGCATCTGATTTTGTTTGTAGGTTTCTTAATTTGTTTAGCCATTAGCTTGTTTAAAGGGAGAAGAAGAGGGTGAGGGGAGGAGGAGGAAGTGAGAGATGGAAGGATGGAAGGAAAGGCAGTTGTGATCCAAGAGTTGAGGGTCATTGAGGAGAAGCATAAAGGAGGCGATTATGGGACAGAGGACTACATTTGAAAGCTAAAACAGCACAACAAATTTAAGCATTTCTTAAGTATTTTCTATACTATATTTTATGGACCAAATGCAACATAGTATCCTCAGAGGAATTTCTACAAACTTTCCTGGCAACTGTTGTGAGAACATTCAAAAGTCAAATGTGGGCTGTTACAGCCTATCATCAACTGATCCTTTCTCTATTTTTTAGATTAAATCTTAAATAGTGCTATTACAAGAGCTCCTAGTCACTGTAATAAAAATTGTAGTGCCCCTTCCAGTTGGATTTTACAGTATGGTGATTAAACTTCTTGAAGTGCTGGTATTCTGGTTTCTATCCTCCTGATTTTATTCTCTCTTTTGTCTTGTTTTTGATTTATTTCAGAAACATTATTATGACTTGTGTTCATCATTTCAGAAGGCCTCGTTTGTGTAAATTTTCAATCTCCCAACCTTGTTCCCGTAACATATCTTATGTCTAATTAGTTTCAGATATTTCAATAGCAGATGACAGTCTGGTTCAGACTAATTACAGCTGTTAATGAAAGATAATGATATAGTGGTAATAAAAATACCACATCTCTTTTCATATTTTGGAATTTACTCTAAGCTCCTCTGGAGCTCAAAGAGGATCATGTTTTCATTGCTCATCCCTGAGACTAAAAAAAATGTCAGAAATCACATTTCAGTACACAATTAATATTTCTTTGCCCAGCTGGCTGTGTGGGCTTTCAGATTGCAAATCTAATCTGCTTTGCAAGATTTTCTACCTAATTCTTGGCTTTATCCCCAGATTAAATACTGAATGCTGTTTTAGCTGCTAACTTCTTTGGACAGGCCATGAGTACTGCAAAATAGAGGCAACATTTTTCTTAGCAGTCAATTCTCAAGTTACAGAAATAATGGGTATAGTTTGCACTAAATCAGCTAGGAAAATACATCAACTAATCTCCTGCCGTTTGCATACCTTTTAAATGTTCAGGGACAGGTAAAATGAATAAATAATAAAAGGACTGACAGCTGCTTATGAGACTGAAAAAGATTGGAAATACTTTTATATTTGTTTGCAATTTTAAAACGCAGAGGCAGATAAGATAACATAATTAAAACCTCTAAAATCAGAAACCCTGTGAATAAATGGCCAAGAGTTGTTCAAGAAATTTTAGAATATCATCACATTCTGATCTGAGATACCTGAAGATTTGTATTTTTGGTATTTTTGTATAGGAACCAAAATACGTGGTTCCTATACAACATGTGCAAGCCACTCAAAATTTTCATCATCCTCCTCCTTAATGTCAGAGCCTTACAAAGTTTGTCTTCTTTCACTCGTAGTGTCCCCCGGTGCTAAGCTTGCCATGGGGGTAATTGATAACATCAGATTAATACTTGTCAAAGCACAGTACAAAATGGACTTAATATTGACTTACCATTTTATAGATGATATGTAAATGTGTAAAAAGTGGAAGGTACCAAAAGTTTAAAATAGTCTCTTGTTATGGTTTCTTATGAGAAAGACTGAGAAATGAGAACTGAACTTAGAAATCTAAAATTAGATGTTTACCAAGAGTGTGAATAAGACCCAGTTCCCTTTGCCACAAACTGCTTTGGAAGATAAAAGCAGACACCCTAAGACAATAAGTGTAACAATTGCTAAAACCCTGCCCTATGCTCCCATGTCAATTAAAGTGACTTCAACCGGCCTGCTTTACCTGATCCCAAATTGTTAAGTCCCATCCCCAAACCACTCAAGCTCTAAACCTAATTATAATCAGAAGGCTTATGATTATAAGCCTGGTGATGAAAACCCAGAGTTTTTCAAGATACCATTAAGGCTTTACTCTTAGCTGCTCTCTCACTTGTTGAGCAATAACATGAACCAGTTTGTTTGAGACAGACTTTTTTAGTGCTCTTTAAGCAGTTTACAGCACTTAGCGGCTTTCATTCTTTATTTTTCTTTTTTTGTATTCTTGTTGAGTTTCTTTCATTGAGGATTAAAATAAAATCAATACAACATCAGCTTGCCATTGCTCAAACTATCCCCCTCATCTACTAAACACTACAGCTACAGTCCTACTGAGCAGCTGAATGTTCACCCTATGTGTTTTGTTCATCCTTTGTTCTGCACCTTTGCTTCAAGCATCTGCCCAGGGCTGTGAAGCCATGGCTCCTATACAACATGTGCAAGCCACTCAAAATTTTCATCACCCTCCTCCTTAATGTCAGAGCCTTGCAAAGTTTTTCTTCTTTCACTCGTGGTGTCCCCTGGTGCTAAAATTTTTTTTTTTAATTGTATAAATACTGTGAAAAAGTATAAGACAAGTTCTAGTCTAAATGCAGTCTTCATTTATCAATACCCCCGTTTGGACAATACTTGTGGAGCGGAGAATGAACCGATGTGTGTATTTGTGTGTGTGTGTGTACATATATATATATCTCTCTCTCTTATAAATCCAACTCACATGTGCACAGGCTCAAAAAAGTACTACCAAACACATGCACAAACACAACAACAATTTCAAAATAACTCAGTCTTGACTTGTGTCTTGAAAACCAGAAAGAGATCTCAATACCTAATCTATAGAAATGCTAACTTAAATCTTTACTTCCTTCATAAGTCACAGCTGCTCCTCGGGCTCTCTCTGAAGCTCCTTCTACCTTTGGCCCACCTAATGTATCAGCCTTCTTCCTCTTCTCTCAATACAGTCCTTTTTTTATGTAAAGTGTTTAATGTGCCTCAGCATCACCTGGCGAGCCTGTTAAAACACAGACTGGGGGCTTCATGCCACAGTTTCTGATTCTGGAGGTCTCTGATGGCACACAAAGATTTGCATTTCTAGCATGTGCCCAGGTGACACTGATGGTCCAAGGATCACTCTGAGTACCACTGATGTAGGTCATCTTAGTCTTTCTGGTTGAGTTCCTTTTTCCCTCCTGTATCTATAAATTTATCTTCCACTTTCCATTCTCCCAATTCTCTACCACAAAAATGCCAAAAATACAAATCTTACAAAATATTTATCAACTTGGGCTGCCATAACAAAATACGATGAACTGGATAGCTTAAACCCCAGAAATTTATTTCTCACAGATCTGGAGGCTGGGAAGCCCAAAATCAAGGTGCTGACCTAATCAGTTCCCCAATAAGGGGCTTTCTTCTAGGCTTGAAGATGACTACCTTCTCACTGTGTCCTCACATGGAAGAGAAAGAGCTTGGACCTCTCTTTCTCCTCTTACAAGAGCACTGATCCCATCATCAGGATCCTACCCTTATAACCTCATCTAATCCTAATTGCCTTCCAAATACCATCATATTGAGGGCTAGAGCCTCAACAAGTTCATTTGTGGGAGCCGGAATATTCTGTCCATATGTAAATTAACTCTTCTGAGATGGCAAAGACTGAATTTCTCTTCACAGGCAGATAAATAAAGGGAAAATTCTGTAGTCTTGTTAATTACTTGCACTTTAACTTGTATAAAATATACACCACCATGGGTGAATCTCCAAAGTACAAAAGAGGAAAGTCAAACACAAAAGATTGTATGATTCCATTTACATGAAGTGCTAGAAATAACAAAAATATAGTGCCAGAAAACAGATTAATGGTTGCCTGACACTGGGGGCCTAAGGAAACTGACTATAAAAGGGCGCAAGGAAACTTTCTGGAATGATAGAAATGTCATAAGTCTTGGTTTTGCTGGTGATCACCTAGATGTATGCTATTGCCAAAATACATTAAGTTGTATACTTAAAATAAGTGAATTTTATCATACGTAAATTATGCCTCAGTAAATAAGGGAAACATACATGTACTTTATATGTATGTTATATATTACTATATATTACTTTATATATATTTTATGTTGAAATACATATATACATTTTATGTTGAAAAGTTTCCAAAAACAAAGATTTCATTTAAATTAAGCTGATGTGACAACCAAAACTGTCTGTGGAAAAATAAACTGATAGATTCTCTTCTGACTTTAAAGGAATTTTCTTATTTTGTTTTGTATTTTATCTTTCATCTCATGTCTAAAGTGTGCCTGCCCAAGTTACAGGCTACATCACACACAATCAGTACCTCAATCAATAAAAGTAAGTGTGACTCACTCTCCTTTTCCTGGGTGGGGTTCAAAGGATGCCCAAAGAATTGCATTTGTGAACTAAAGAATGCTATGTTGCTTTAGTTAAACACAACTTACCTGATGAAGAAAGTACAATATAAGCTCAACGAAGGAAATGGTTTTGTTTAGGGCAGAATCTTCACTAATCTCTCACTGTGGCAATGCTTGGTGTGGTCTCTTCTTCTCCATCTCTCAGAGGAATAATTATACAAGTTCTGCTTTCTGCTCACCTGCCTCCTCATGTCAGATCTGGCATCTCTATTGCAAGATAATTGCCGCTTGGAATATTCAATTAGCTTTTAATTAAATATTGCTCATTAATATAACTGCAAGACAATAAAACGTATGTCATTTGATTAGCCAAAAATTCAAATATAAATTACATTCATTTTTATGCCAACATGCACTTTACCTAATGAGACATTTTTCACCCTGCTATAAAAAGATTGTGTGCGATCTTATTTTCTTTGAGATTTTTTAATGCCTGCAAGCAAAGTTTTTAAATTATATATAGCAACTCATATTCTATTTCTTATCTCTACATTAACTAGAACAGAAAGTTATGTACAGTTAAGTACAATGAAACTTCTTTGTAATAGGTGTTTCAATATTAAGTCAGTTTTATATGTCATTTTATGTATAAAAATTTGTAGTGATCATATATGTAAGAAAACAGATAGCATTTTATTTAACAACATATTTCGTCTGGTTATAAAAGTAATATATAGTTATATAAGAAGCCTTTTAAAATATAGAAAGATAACCTATTAATACATTGATATATTTTGTTCCAGTTCTATTGTTTTTTAAAACTAAAATTATAGCATATATAATATGTAATCTGGCTTAAGATTATATTGTGATCATGTATGTCACTTTTTAAAATTTAAAAATCTGAAAAGTTGTGATATTTCATCATATAAACTGATTATAATTTTTAGACATCAGGGTTTGTTTTTCCCAATATTTCACTATTATAAGTAAAAGTAAGGCAAACATATTTATTCATAAGTCTTGGCCATATCTCTGGTCAGGACTGATTCCTGAAAATAGAATTACTGGATTAGAAGAATTAAGGGAATACTTTATTCTCAGCTTCTCGTGTTTTTACAGGGTAGAGAGCAGCCTGGTGCTAACACTCCTAGGCCCTGTATAACTCCTGAAACTGATCCTCCCATAAGAAGCCAGGGTGATTAATATAGTTACAGAATTGGAGAGAGTTGAAACCTCTGGTCTCCTGTGATTTCTGTGAAAAACATTCCATGCTTTGACCTCTTGGCTTACTTAGCTCTTGATGTAAGACCACTAGGGCAGGGTGGTACCCACCAATAGCAACACCCCAGTGAAGAGTGACTGCTATTTAAAGTTTCTCAATCTGTTTAAATGGGTTGAGGTAGGGATGGGCATTAGGAGGTCAGAATTATCAGGCCCCAATGTCCAACATTGGGAGAAGGGAAAAAGGACCCATCAAGTTCTCCAGTCAGCTTTATTTGATAATCATGTACTTTATAGAAGACTTTGCACTCCTTCACTTAGTTTGGGCTGTTTCATCTGCAAGAAGCCAGGTAGGAAATAATTGCAACGAGTAGGATTCAGATAGCAAACTTTTCACTTAATCTCCAACAAATGATATAATACAAGAGCTCAGAAGAGACAGACCAGTAAATTCACACTTTCAAATACTCCTCCTACTCCAAATACATTGCAGTAACAGTCAGAAAAAAAAGTGGAAAAAAAAAACAAAATAATTTTTTAAAGTGTGCTAAAAAAAATAGTTTCATAGACCTCATATGGAAAAGAAATGAAAAATGTGAGCTGAGCTCTGGGTCAAGAGGCAAAGAGGAGTAATTAGGAGTTTGATTCCTGTGGAATTATGGAGAATAATCATCATCCACTAGGCTGGAAAGGAAATCAGAGTAAGACCTACTAAGTCAGGGTTTGGTAAAGATATTGAATTCATGAAAACAGGGTTAAGAAAATGACTACCAACTCTACTTAAGACTGCAGATTATAGGAGCCATGAAAGGCCAAAACAGAGATAACAGAATATTTCAAATGACATGAAAATTAT
Organism: Colobus angolensis palliatus; assembly: GCF_000951035.1. Taxonomy (NCBI): domain Eukaryota; kingdom Metazoa; phylum Chordata; class Mammalia; order Primates; family Cercopithecidae; genus Colobus; species Colobus angolensis. The sequence continues at coordinate 2,070,246 of NW_012115699.1, read as the reverse complement.
ACAATGTTAAGAAAGATAATCAAGAAACAGTATGAGCTTGAATTTACTTCAATTGAATTTAACTGTTATAGCAGTCAGACCAAGGCTTTAAAATAAACACGTTAGTAGGACCTGAAATGACAAAAATGAAGCAAATACATACTTAGAAAGGACAATTATAAAATAAAAGCAGAAAATTTGTAAAGGACAGATGAAAATGAAAATAAAGAAGTCTTGAAAAATAAAAATATGATCAAAATTCAAAACAAGTCAATGAATAAGAAAAACCCTAGATAGGACATAGAAGAGAGAATTCATGAATCAGAAAGTAGTCAGAATTCGTCAAAGCACAGTAGTGAAAACAAAAATGAATTATATTTATATGTAATATATGTATACACACGTACATACATGCATACATATGTATATGATACAGCAGTAAGAGACAAGGATAAAAATTAATAAATGACAGCATATGTATAATAGAACTCTCCCTGACTACAGTGAAGAATAGAGCCACAAGTTAGTGACTGAAATTTTTTCAGAATTGAAGGAAGCGTATGTCCTTAGAATATACATGAACTCCACTGAGCTGGATAATAAAAATAAGTACATATTAAGCTATATCAAAGTGCAATTGTACAGTGTCAAGGAAAGAAGATAAAATCTTAAATGCTATCAGAAAGAAAAAAATTATTTAGAAGAACCACTGACGCCAGATGCAGTGGCTCACGCCTGTAATACTAGCACTTTGAAAGACCAAGGTGGGTAGATCACTTGAGGTCTGGAGTGCGAGACCAGCCTGACCAACATGGTGAAACCCTGTCTCTACCAAAAATAAATAAATAAAAAAAATAAAATAAAATAAAATACAGCCAGGCGTGGTGGCTGGCGCCTGTAGTCCTCGTTATTCAGGTGGCTGAGGCACCAGAATCACTAGAGCCGGAGAGATAGAGGTTGCAGTGAGCCAAGATCGCGCCACTGTACTCCAACCTAGGTGACAAAGCAAGACTCTGTCTCAAAAAAACAAAGAAAAAAAAAACAATTGAGATTAACAGATATTTTTGTAAAAGAAATTTCAGAAGGTAATGGTGTAAAAATCTTGAAAGCACCGAGGGGTAATAATTTTGTTTTGCCTTTTGTTATTGTTGTTGGTTTTGTTCTTCGCAATCTCTCCAATATGGTTTTAATCCTTAAATTTTTTTCTCTTCTCACTCCCTCATGAGCTCATCCAGTCTCATAGTTATTTTTTTTTTTATTTTATTTTTTTTTTTTTTGAGACAGAGTCTCGCTCTGTGGACCAGGCTGCAGTGCAGTGGCCGGATCTCAGCTCACTGCAAGCTCCGCCTCCCGGGTTTACGCCATTCTCCTGCCTCAGCCTCCCGAGTAGCTGGGATTACAGGCGCCCGCCACCTCGCCCGGCTAGTTTTTCGCATTTTTTGGTAGAGACGGGGTTTCACCGTGTTAGCCAGGATGGTCTCCATCTCCTGACCTCGTGATCCGCCCGTCTCGGCCTCCCAAAGTGCTGGGATTACAGGCTTGAGCCACCGCGCCCGGCCCCAGTCTCATAGTTTTACATGACATCTATATGTTGACGAATTCTGTTACCTTTTGCTACACAACAAACCTCCCTAAAATATGGTGACTTAAAACAAGTATTGTTACCTCTCACTGTTCTGAGGGTTCACAGGCTTAGCTGGGCAGATGTGGTTTGCTGCCCCTCATATAGTTACACTCAGCAGTAGCTGAGGCTGTAGGCATAAGGAGGCTTATTCATTTACAAGGCTGGGGACTGGGTTTGGATGATAGTATAATATTTGAAGCCAGTTAGGCATCACTACCTCCATGGAGATTTTCACTCCATCACAGCATGACAGTCTCACAGTAGTAGATATTCTTTCATGGTGGCTGATTCCCAGAGTAAATACTCGAGTGTGCCAGGCGAAAGTTGCAAGGCTCTTATTACGTAGTGTTGAAAGTCTTAGAACATACTTTTGCCACATTCTATAGGCTAGGCAAATTTTTAAAGCCTAGAATCTATTTTTTCTTTCTTTTTTTTGCGAGTCTGGCTCCATGACCCAGGCTGGAGGGCAATGGCACGATCTCGGCTCACCATAAACTGCGTCCCGGGACCAAGCGATTCTCCTGCCTCAGCCTCCCAAGTAACTGAATATACGCACCCGGCGCCTCCCGCCAAGATAATTTTTTGTTTTTTTAGTAGAGACAGGGTTTCACGATGTTAGCCAGGCTGCTCTCAAACCCCTGACCTCTGGTGATCCGCCCCCCCTCAGCCTCTCCCAGTGCTTGGATTAAAGACATGAGCCAAGCCGCTCAGCCTAAATTCTATTTTCAACACAGTTGCTAGAGTTATTATTTTTAAAACTGTATTGAATCATGTTACTTCGCTATTCAACTCTCCAGTGGGCCTCTTTAACATTCAGAACTAAAGTTCTGTTAACACTGAATGACATGAGCTTATATAAACTGACTTCTGTTCTTCCGTATCTCAATTCTTCCCCATCCCTTTCCAACCTTCATCTCATTCACAGCACGACAGCCTCCTTCATAGTCCTTGAAAATACCAGATATCCGAGACTCATCTCACCTCAATGCTTTGTACTTATGTCCGGAATTGGCAGGTTCTTGGTCTCACTGACTTCAACTCTAAAGCCACGAGTCTAGCGGTGTTATAGCTCTTAAAGATGGTGTGTCCGAAATCTGTTCCTTCTTCCTGGTGGGTTCGCCGTCTGGGTGACTTCAAGAGTGAAGCTGTAGACCTTCAACTTCAGTGTTACAGCTTTTAAAGACAGTGCATCTGGAATTGTTCGTTAGTTCTTCCTGGAAAATTCACAGTCTTACAGGCTTACAAAAGTAAAGCTGCAAAACTTGATATTGAATGTCCTCGCTCTGTAAAGTCAGCATAAACCTAAGGAGCAAAAGAACAACACTACCATCAACATGTAAGAGTACCCAATCAGATTGCCTCTGGCTGAGGCCAGCAGCCTGCTTTTATTCCCTTATCTAGCCCCATCCACATCCTGCTGATTGGTCCATTTTACAGAGAGCTGATTGGTCTATTTTACAGAGAGCTGATTGGTCCATTTTACAGAGTGCTGATTGGTCCATTTTACAGA
>NW_012115699.1:2065507-2066443 GCF_000951035.1 Colobus angolensis palliatus | reverse complement strand
TGCTGATTGGTCCATTTTACAGAGAGCTGATTGGTCTATTTTACAGAGAGCTGATTGGTCCATTTTACAGAGTGCTGATTGGTCCATTTTACAGAGAGCTGATTGGTCCATTTAACAGAATGCTGCTTGGTCCATTTTACAGAGTGCTGATTGGTCCATTTTACAGAGAGCTGATTGGTCCATTTTAGACAGAGTGCTGATTGGTGTATTTACAAACCCTGAGCTAGACACAGAGTGCTGATTGGTGCATTTACAATACTTTAGCTAGACAGAGTGCTAGACAGAAAAGTTCTCCAAGTCACCACTAGGTTAGCTATATACAGAGTACCAATTGGTGTATTTACAAACTTTGAGCTAGACACAGAATACTGATTGGTGTATTTACAAACCCTGAGCTAGACACAGAGTGCTGATTGGTGTATTTACAAACCCTGAGCTAGACACAGAGTGCTGATTGGTGTATTTACAATCCCTTAGCTAGACATAAAGGTTCTCCAAGTCCCCACTAGACTGTGGAGCCCAGCTGGCTTCACCTAGTGAATCGGATACCAGGGCCGCAGGTGAAGGTGCCTGCCATTCCTGCACAGTGAGTGCACCCTTACTTCTCAGCCCCTAGGCGGTTGATGGGACCCAGCGCCGCAGAGCAGGGAGCTGCGCTGGTCAGGGAGACTCCGGCTCTGCGGAGCTCAGTGGCAGGCAGCAGGTCCCCAGCCCCGCCCGGCAGGGAGGCAGCTAAGGACCCGCGAGTATTCAAGCACAGTGCATGCCGGTCAGCAGTGCTAGGGGACCAGGCGCAACCGCTGTAGCTGCTGGCCCGGGTGCAAAGCCTCTCACCGCCCTGGGCCGGAGGCGCCTGCCTGCGGCTCCGTGTGCGGGGCCCAGAGCCTGTAACCGTGCCCGGTGGAACTCACATAGGCCCGCGAGTGCGACGCGCAG
>NW_012115699.1:2044179-2065445 GCF_000951035.1 Colobus angolensis palliatus | reverse complement strand
CACTGGCGAGCAAGAGCCAGGCGCAGCCCTGGTTCCCGCCCGCCTCTCCCTCCACAGCTCCCGGCAAGCAGAGGAAGGCGGCTCCGGCCTCAGCCAGACCAGAGAGGGACTCCCATGGTGCCCTGGCGGGCTGCAGGGCTCCTCAAGCACGGCGCCCAGAGGCCGAGGAGGCGCTGAGAGCGAGGGCTGGTAGCACGTTGCCACCTCTCAGTATCTTCTCAGACTTTTCTACCAGATGTTTGTAGAGCTTGATCCCTCAGAACTCTGCTCAAACATCATCCCCCCAGTGAATTTTTATTTGCAAATCTGCTCAACACCCCACATTTTGTTATCTCTTCCTCCACTTTATAGTCTTGCCATAAACGTTATGACTGTTAAATACTATATTTTTTATTCAATCATTCATTTATTCATCTATTGACTCAATTAGACTGTAAGTTCCACAGACAAGGATTTTTTTATTTTAATGTTTTTAATTGATAAATAATAATTGTACAGATTCATGAGGTACATAGTGGTGTTTACATATGTATAATACGTAGTGATCAGATCAGAGTAATTAGTATATACATCGTCTCAAACATTTATCATTTCTTTGTGTGAGGAACATTCAATCTTCTCCTAGCTATTTGAATCTATATAATATATTGTTGTTAATTATACTTATCCTACAGTGGTGGAGAACACTAGAACTTACTTACCCTCTGTAGCTATAATATTGTATCCTTTAACAAATCTCTACTTATCCCTCCCTTCTCTCTACGCTTGCCAGCCTCTAGTATCCTCTGTTCTACTTTTTACTCGCATGAACAAACTTTTCTCAGCTTCTACATATAAGTGAGAATATGTGGTGGTTAATTTTTTGTTCCTGACTTATTTCACTTAACATAATGTCCTCCACTTCCATCCATGTTACTACAAATGACAAGATTTTTATCTTTTTGTGGCTAAATGGTATTCCATTATGTATATATTGCATTTTCTTTATTCAGTCATCTGTTGTTGGGCACATAGGTTGATTCCATATCTTGGCTATTGTGAATAGTGTTGCAATAAACGTGGGGGTACAGATGTATCTTTGATATACTTATTTCCTTTCCTTTGGATAAATGCCCCGTTGTGGGATTGCTGGGTCGTGTGATAATTCTAGTTGCAGTTTTTTTAGGAACCTCCGTACCTAATAGTGGCTGTAGAGGTTTACATTCCCACCAACAGTGTGTAAGAGTTTCCTTTTCTTCACATTTTCACCAGCATTTACTACTTTTTGTCTTTTTGATAACAGCCTTCCTAACTGAGGTGAGATGATAGCTCATGGTGCATCTGAGTTGCATTTTCCCAGTAATGAGTGTTGTTGTGCATTTTTTCATATGTTTGTTTTCCATTTGTGTGACTTCTTTTGACAAATGTTTGTATGTTTGTTCAGACTTGCCCATTTTTCAATCAGACTTTTTTTTTTTTTTGTAGTCAAGATGTTTGAGTTCCTTCTATGTGCTGTATATTAATCCCCTGTAGGATGAGTAGTTTGCAAATAGTTCTTTCATTCTGCAGGTTGTCTTTTCACTCTGTTGATTATTTCCTTTATTGTGCAGAAGTTTACAGTTTGATATAATCTCATTTGTTTATTTTTGCTTTGTTGCCTGTGCTTTTGAGGTGTTACTCATGAAATCTTCTCTCAGACCCATGTCCTGAACCATTTTCACTACGTTTGCTTCTAACAGTTTTATAATTTCATGTCTTCCATTTAGAGTTTTGATCCATTCTGAATTGATTTTTATGTAGGGTGTGATGTGGGAGTCTACTTTCATTCTTCTGCATATGGATATTCACTTTTCCCAGCACCAACTATTGAAGAGATTGTTTTTTCCCCAATGAGCATCCTTTGCACCTTTGTCAAAAGTCAGGTAGTTGTAGATATGTGAATTAATTTCTGGGTTGCTATTCTGTTCCATTGGTCCATGTGTCTCTTTTTGTGACAGTACCATGTTGTTTTGATTACTATAGTTTTGTAGTATATTTTGAGATCTGGTAGTGTGATGCTTCCAGCTTTGCTATGTTTGCACAGAATTGCTTTGGCTATTTGGGGTATTTTGGGGTTCAATAGAAATTTCAGGATTTTTTTCCATTTCTATGAAGAATGGAATTGATGATTTGACAGGAATTGCATTGGATCTGTAGATTGCTTTGAGTAGTATTGTAAATTTAGCAATATTTATTTTTCTGATCCATGAACATGGGATGTCTTTTCATTTGTTTGTATTGTCTTCAATTTCTTTCATCAGCATTTGTAGAGATCTTTCACATCGTTAAGTTTATTACTAGGTATTTTTTGTTGCTATTATAAATGGGATTGCCTTCTTGATTTCTTTTTCAGCTAATTTGTGTTTGGTGTATAGAAATGCTATTGATTTATGTTTATTACCTTTGTATCTGGCTATTTGACTCAATTAGTTTTTCAGTTCTAAGAGTTTTTGGTAGAATCCTTAGGTTTTTCTCCACATAATGTCATGTCATTTGCAAACAGGATCAATTTGACTTCCTCCTTTCCATTCTGGATGTCCTTTATTTATTTCTTTTGTCTAATTGCTCTAGCTATGACTTCTGGTACTATGTTGAAAAGAGTGGTGAGAATAGTTTTGTTCTTGTTTGTAGAGAAAAAGCATTCAGCTTTTCCCCATTTAGTAACATGTTAGCTGTGGGTTTGTCATACATGACCTTTATCATATTGAGATACTTCTCTTCTGCACCTAATTTGTTGAGGGTTTTTATCATAGCACAATGTTAAATTTTATCAAATGTTTTGTCTGCATCTATTGAGATGATCACATATATTTGCTCTTTATTCTATTGATGTGATGTATGACATTTATTGATTTGTGTATGTTGAAACATTCTTGCATTCCTGAGATAAATCCTACTTCATCATGGTGTATCATCTGTTTGATGTTTTGTTGGATTCGGTTTGCTAGGATTTTGTTGAGAATTTTTACATCTGTGTTCTTGAGGGATATTGGCCTGTAGTTTTCTTTTTTCTTGTCTTCTTGTCTGGTTTTGATGTAAGAGTTATGCTGGCCTTGTAGAATTAGTTAGAAAGAATTTTCTCTGTTTTGATTTTTTGGAACAGTTTGAGAAGAATTGATATTAATTCTTCTTTAAAGGTTTGGTAGAACTCAGCTGTGAAGCCATCCAGTCCTGGACTTTTCTGTGTTGGGAGACATTTTTTACTGATTCAATCTCATTACTTATTATTGATCTGTTCAGGCTTTCTGTTTCTCCTTGGTTCAATCTTAGCAGGTTGTATGTATTCAGTAATTTATCTATTTCCTCTACGTTTTCAAATTTATTGACTTATTGTTATTTATAGTAGTCTCTAATGATCATTTGTATATCTGTGGTATCCATTGTGATGTCTACTTTTTCATTTCTGATTTTATTTATTTTGGTCTTCTCTCTTTTTTTCTTAGTCTACATGAAGGTTTATCAATTTTGTTTACCTTTTCAAAAAACCAGCTTTTTGTTTTATTCACCTTTTGTATTTTTTAGTGTCAATTTCATTTATTTCTGCTCCCATCTTTATTATTTATTTCTTTTTACTAATTTGAGGTTTGGTTTGTTCTTACTTTCCTTATTTTTGAGGGTGCATGATTAGGTTGCTTATTTGAAATCTTCCCTGTTTTTTGATATAAGCATTTATCGTTATAAACTTGCCTCAATACTATTTTTGCTGTGTCTCATAGGCTTTGAAATGTTGTGTTTCTATTTGCATTAATTTCAAGAAATTTTACATTTTATTCTTAATTTTTTTTTTACCTATTAATCAGTCAGAAGCATGTTGTTTAATTTTCATGTATGTGTATAGTTTCAAATGTTCCTCTTTTTATTGCTTTCTAGTTTTATTCCATTTTGATTAGGTAAAATACTTGACATAATTTGGTTTTTAAAAATGTGTTGAAACTTGTTTTGTGTCATAACATATGATCATCCTGGAAAATGTTCCATGTGCTGATGAAGAAAAAAAACCTGTATATTTTGCAGTTGTTGGGTGAAACGTTCTGTAAATGTCTGTTAGGTCCGTTTGATCTATGGTATAGTTTAAACTGATGTTTCTTTGCTGATTTGTCCAATGCTGAAGAGTAGGATGTAGAGGTCCCTAACTGTTATCATATTGGGGTCTATAGTACCCTTTAGATCGAATAATATCTGCTGTATATATCTAGGTGCTATGGTGTCGGGGATGTGTGTGTGTGTATACGTAATTTTTATATTCTCATGCTGAATTTATCCATTTATTTATTGATTGATTGGGATGGAGTCTCACTGTCTCCAGGCTTTAGTACAGTGGCGCAATCTAGGCTTACTGTAACCCCAACCTCTCAGGTTCAAGTGATTCTCCCACCTCAGCCTCCTGAGCAGCTGGGACCACAGGCCACCACGCCCAGCTAATTTTTGTATTTTTGGTAGAGATGGGGTTTCACCATGCAGGCCAGAATGGTCTCTATCTCTTGACCTTGTGATCCATCCACCCCAGCCTCCCAAAGTGCTTGGACTACGGGCATGAACCACTACGCCCAACCCCCTTTATTACTATATAGTGTCCCTTTTATCTCTTTTTACAGCTTTTAACCGGAAGTTTACTTTGTCTGATATACATATAGCTGCTCCTGCCCAAGACCATGAACCCACCTCTTGCATCAGTGTAACCTGAGTGTGAGACATAGAGTCGAAGGAGATCATTTTGGAGCTTAATAGTGAATAAGTCTCACAAGAACTGATGGTTTTATAAAAAGAAGTTTCCCTGCACAAGCTCTCTTCTCTTATCTGCCACCATGTTGAAACATGCCTTTTACCTTCTGTCATGACCATGAGATTTGACTGCCCTGCTGGATTTCAGACTTGCATGTGGCCTGTGACACCTTTGCTTTGGCCAATTTTTTCCATTTGCAATGGTTTTATTTACCCAATGCCTGTACTCCCATTGTATCTAGGAAGTAACTAACTTGTTTCTGATTTTACAGGCTTATAGGCAGAAGGGACTTGCTTTGTCTCAGATGGGATTTTGGACTATGGACTTTTGAGTTAACGCTGAAATTAGTTAATACTTTGCAGGACTGATGGGAAGGCATGATTGGTTTTGAAATGTGAGGCCATGAGATTTAGGAGGGGTCAGAGTGGAATGATATAGTTTGGCTGTGTCCCCACCCAAATATCATTTTGAATTCCCACGGTTGTAGGAGGGACCTGGTGAGAGGTAATTGAATCATGGAGTCAGGTCTTTCCCATGCTGTTCTCTTGATAGTGAGTAAGTCTCACAAGAGCTGATGGTTTTATAAAAAGGAGTTTCCCTGCACAAGCTGTCTTCTCTTATCTGCCACCATGTTGAGACATGACTTTCACCTTCTGCCATGATTGTGAGGCCTCCCCAGCCACATGGAACTGTGAGTCCTTTAAACCTCTTTCTTTTGTAAATTGCCAAGTCTCAGGTATATCTTTATTAGCAATGTGAAAACAGGCTAATACAGTCACCTCTTCCAATTTCATGGTGTAGGTTTCAACACTCTCCACTGAACTGACACCCCAAGACCAATTTAGTAATAAATTAGTATAAATAATGAGTATAAGTGGGTCTTGGGGTGTCAGTTCAATGGGATGTGTTGGCCTTAGTTCTAGGTGGATGTAGTGCAATCTCCATGAAGTTTCTTCAGCTATAATTCACACTGGTAATGTGAAAGTTTCTCAGTGGGCTAAAATGAGAGAGTTTTTGATGATGATGTCACTTTGCCAGGGGTCAATGTATTCGTCAGGGTTCTCTAGAGGGACAGAACTAATAGAATATACGTATATATGAAAGCGAGTTTATCAAGAATTGACTCACATGATCACAAGGTAAAGTCACATAACAGGCCGTCTGCACGTTGAGGAGCAAGGAAGCCGGTAGTCGTTCAGTCCAAGTCCCAAAACCTCAAAACTTGGGAAGCCAACAATGCAGCCTTCAGTCTGTGACCAAAGGCCTGAGAGCCCCTGGCAAACCACTGGCATAAGTTCAAGAGTCCAAAAGCTGAAGAACTTGGAGTCTGATATTCGAGGGCAGGAAGCATCCAGCATGGGAGAAAGATGAAGGCCGGATATGAAGCCTCATCTCCCCTGCCCAAATCAGATCTGACTGTGGGTCTGCCTCTCCCAGTCCACTGACTCAAATGTTAATCTCCTTTGGCAACACCCTCACAGATGCATCCAGGAACAATACTTTGCATCCCTCAGTCCGATCAAGTTGATACTCAATATTAACCATCACAGTGGGCCCATGGAGCTATTTGTCAATCACAGTATGCAGGCACACAACTGCTTAGCTGGCCTGGAGATATGTCTTCTAGGGGTGGGCCCCTAGGCTATTTCTCAGGACCAGGATGCAGGCTCTGGTTGTTCCACCAGCTTGGGAGCATGTCTGCTGGAGGTGGTCCATGGGGCTGTTTTACAGGTCAGATGCAGGTACAAGTCTGCTAGGCTGGCTCAGGAGCATGCTCACTGAAGGTGACACACATAGGGCTTTTTATCAGGTCCCTTATGCAGGTGGATGGCTGTTTAGCTGGCCTGGGGTGTGTCCACCAGGGTTGGCCCACAGGGCCTTTTGTCAGGTTTTAGACGTGGGCTCCTGGCTGCTTTGCCTATCTTGGTGCATGCCTGCCAAGGGCATCCTGTGGTACTATTTCTCAGGCCTTTATTGAAACAAGCTATTAAACAAGCCAAGAGCATGTCTGCAGGGAAGTAAGGGCACTGCAGGGCCACTTCTCACATCTTGAGCATGGATGCATAGCCAGTTCTCTGGCCCAGGGCCTCATCAGCTCCTCAGAGGCTTGGGACATCTCCTGCTTGAGTGGGAGGACATGCAGTGGTTTGGCCAGCTCAAATTCAGGTTTGCTCTGGGTAGGATTGCCAGGCAGATCCTCAGGCTGGAGCTGCAGTAGTGAGGATTGGTTTCCCTGCTTTGCAGGACCATGTCACAGCTGATTCTGAGACCAGGCTTCACACAGCTGGGGCTATGGCATTCAGCCACCTGTGTGGGTTTGGCATAATGATGATAAAGCCCTAATGCTGGAGAGGTGCAGTGGCTATTGGCCCTCACGCCTCACAGTAGGGTGCACTCCAGAGGTGGCTTTGTCCTCAAGATGGAACCACGCTACAGAAGCTTGGTTAGCAGTGGGTGGGTGGGAGGTGGGAAGTACAGACTTTGTGCTCCTAATCTAGGGCAACGCCCATCAGCTCTCCAAACTGGGCTCAGGGCTTGCAAGGACTCTGTGATTCTTCTGTAACAAAACTGTAGGTGTTTGTGGTGGCAATGGGAAATGGTGGGTATCTTCTACTTACCTTTCCCCTGCATTGAAAAGTCCCTTCTGACTCGAAGCAGATCCGACTTGGGCAAGGGAGATGAGGCTATAGAAACTGGGTGCCTCCACACTGTCCTTCTGGATTTCCAATTACTGCAAGCACATCTCCACTCTCCCACTGCACTCCAGAGCTCTCACTTCAACACTCCAGTCAAATCTTAGCTGTTTATTTACTGCCTTGGTCCTGTCTTGTGGGCAAGACAAACACCAGACATCTCTAGTCAGCCACCTTGCTGACATCACTCCCAAGCAAGGATTTTTATCCGTTTTCTTCCCTGATGTATTGTCACACCTAAAACAGGGCCTGGCATATTATAGGTGCCTAATAAACAATGGTGTGCTGATAAATGTTTAATGACAAGCTCCCATAAACAAAAGCAAAACAAAACCATGATTTATAGAATTTGCTGGTCTCCTTGGTGTATGTACTCCTATCACAAGCAATTTCAACTGACCTGTCACTGAACATGGAATTGGTAAGTAATAAGCATAATTGGCTCTCATGACCCATTACAAGTACTACAGCTGTAATACTTGTTTAAAAAAATTTAGAAAAGGAAGGAAGGAAAATACATCTACACTGAATTCAAAATGGAAGAAAAGAAAGACTTTCTCTAAACAAAGACTGTTTAGGAGTTCACAATCCACAAACTGTCATTGAAGGAACCAGTTAAGAATGCTTTAGTAGAAAGAAGAGTAGAGCTACAGAGATTGCACAGAATACAAAAACAATGGTGGTGCCAAAATTATAAACTGCATTAATAAATGTAATTATCAAACATATAAACGTCTAAAAATATAATATTTATGTTTAAAAACATGACACAAAGTCTAGACAACAAAAAGAAGAAGGGGTTCAATGATAGAGAGACTATTGATAGAGCCATTGTCTTGCTTAGGAGTCGGATAGAGATATTGAACAACTGTATGTTAAATGTTTAAGAATACCACTAATAGCCTAAAAAATACAATCTGTAGCTTCCAAATTTCCAGAGTAAAAAAACAGGGAGTGAATATGGACATCTTCACATCCCAATATACCAGGGTAATCAGAACAATGAAAAAGGATGATAAAAAGAAAACATAAAATAAAATGGTAGAAATAATTCACAATACATATATACAGATTAAATGCTCCTTTTAATTGGCCGAAGTATATTAATTTTTAATTCAACTTTAAATCCAAGACATATACCTAAATAAAGACAACACATGCAGGTTGAAAATAAATGAATGGAAAGCTATACCAGACTTGCAGGTTAAAAATGACAAATAGAACACATAAATTTACTTATGATTCTTTTTGAAATCTCATTAAAATGGCCACTAATGTTTTTAAGGCTTAAATCTATTTAAAACAAAAAACCAAAAACGAAGACAATGGTAAAAGAAACGTTAGCTATAAAACATTGAAAGCTGTAAAGCAAGTGGATTCTTGGTAATTGACTTAGCAGGTAGTGAGGAAAGCAAGAAAGAACTATGATTTACACTGTAGACTCAAAAGGCTTAGGATTCGGTGGCACCAGGGATCTCTGGAATGGGGTAATATAATAAAAATTATACTGCAAATAGACAGATTGGCTGAAAGTGTTTAAGAAGCAGTTCCCCAGATCCCCTCAAAGGGTTTCTTTGAGGATTTTATGAGTAATATATGTAAAGCACACAGAGAAGTGCCTGGCACTAAGTGTTCTGCATGTGTTTGCTGCTATTACTCCATAGTGGGAAGTGAATAGATAATTCTATTAAAAGATGGAAAGGCAGCAATTGAAGCGTACTATAGAGATGGAGATTAATAATAAAAGAATTGTCTAAAAGAAGTTAAAGTTGTTTCATCTAGGGAAAGAGGAATAGGGGTTACTAGTTTTTTATAACAAGCCTCATAGAGTACTTGACTATTACCATGATAAAAAATTAAAACTTAAAAGGAAATAGGGAATAAAAGGCAGGGAAGCTGGTAAGCGTAGTAACTAATACTAACCAGAAGGCTAGTATAACAATTCTGTGTTGTTTTTACTTACAACATTTCTAACACCAAATGTGTCCGTTTTTTTTTTTCACACCAACCAACCACTTCTACAGCTCTCCAGACACCAACTTCATGTCCCAGAATTCAGTGTAATTCAGATTCTAACTACCCAGAGTCAGTGCAGACATCTCAGGTTAAGGGCCCAGTCTCTCAATACCACCCTAATTTCAGATATCCATCACAAGTCCGTCACCTATACTTCTGGCCAACCAGTTCCCACGACTCCCTCTTCAGGTTTGAAAATTTGCTATAATAGCTCACAGAATTCAAGAAAGCACTTTACTTACTATTACTGGTTTATTATAAAGACTACAACTGAGAAACAGCCAAAGGGAGATCTGTTTGTGCCTGCCATATTTTACAATGCAGAACTACTTCCTATTTTAGACAAAATGTTTCATATAATAGAAGAAGAGGAAACACTGTTCACATTATTGAATGAGGCTTTGAAATCCCTGATAACAAAACCAGACAAGAATAGTATAGGAAAAAAAATGTGTAGACTAATTTCACTCAAAACAAAAATGGAAACATTCTAAACAAATATTACATGAAATTCATATGAAAAAACTAAAGGTTAAGAATATCCAAGACAATTTGAAAACAAGGTAAGAACTTGCACCACCAGATATTAAGATTTATTTTAAAGCTCTGGTAATGGGACTGTGTGACATTAGGCCAAAGGTAGACAAATAGGCCAAAGAAACAATATGGAGAACATGACAGACATAATATTGCAAAGCAGAAGGCAAGAGTATCCTGTTCAAGAAATAATACACAGGTAAAATAAATTACTGTTAGTGATCTAGTTATTGCATTGGGTAATATTCATCATGTTATAAATAAATGAAATTTAAAAAATAAAGAATGCCCTGTTCAATTTATGGTGCTAGGACAACTGGTTTTCCATAATCAAAGATAGCTGAATCAGATTCTTACTTTAAATCCTACACAAAATATACTTCAAATGTTTTCAAGATCTAAATATGAGAAATAAAACTTTGAAAAGAAAATATGACTTTTGGTAGGGTTTCTTAAGCAAGATTTTTAAATAAGATTCCAAAAAGCACAAACCTCTTCACATCAGGTAAACATTGATACATTTTATCAATTAAAATATAAAACTTCTGATATGGTTTGGCTGTGTCCCCATTCAAATCTCAACTTGAATTGCATCTCCTAGAATTCCCATGTATTGTGGGAGGAACCCAGGGGGAGGTAACTGAATCATGGAGGCCAGTCTTTCCCGTGCTAGTCTCGTGATAGTGAATAAGTCTCATGAGATTTGATGGGTTTATCGGGAGTTTCTGTTTTTCTTTCCTCCTCATTTTTCTCTTGCTACCGTCATGTAAGAAGCGCCTTTTACCTCCCACCATGATTCTGAGGCCTTCCCAGCCATGTGGAACTGTAAGTCCAATTAAACCTCTTTTTTCTTCCCAGTCTCAAGTATGTATTTATCAGTAGCATGAAAACTGAATAATACAGTAAATCGGTACCAGTAGAGTGGGGCTTTGCTTAAAAGATACCAAAAGTGTGAAAGTGACTTTGGAACTGTGTAACAAGCAGAGGTTGGAACAGTTTGGGGGGCTCAGAAGAAGACAGAAAAATCTGGGAAAGTTTGGAACTTCCTAAATACTTGTTGAATGGCTTTGCCCAAAATGCTCATAGCGATGTGGACAATAAGGTCCAGGCTCTAGTGGTCTCAGATAGAGATAAGGAATTTGTTGGGAATTGGAGCAAAGGTGACACTTGTTATGTTTTAGCAAAGAGACTGGCAGCATTTTGCCCTTGCCCTAGAGATTTGTGGAATTTCAAACTTGAGAAAGATGATTTAGAGTATCTGGCAGAAGAAATTTCTAAGCAGCAAAGCATTCAAGAAGTGACTTGGGTGCTGTTAACAGCATTCAGTTTTATAAGGGAAGCAGAGCATAAAAGTTTGGAAAATTTTTATGCGACAGAAAAGAAAAACCCATTTTCTGGGGAGAAATTCAAGCCAGCTGCAGAAACTTGCATAAGTAATGAGGAGCCTAATGTTAAACCCCAGGACCATGAAGAAAATATCTCCAGGCCATGTCAGAGACTTTCACATAGCCCCTCCCTCACAGGCCCAGAGGCCCAGGAGGAAATAGTGATTTCATGGGCTGAGCCCAGGGTCCCTGTGCCGTGTGCAGCCTAGGGACTGGATGCCCTGTGTCCCAGCCACTCCAGCTGTGTCTGAAAGGGTCCAATGTACAGCTTGGGCCATGGCTTCAGAGGGTGGAAGCCCCAAGCCTTGGCATCTTCCACATGCCTGGATGCCCAGGCAAAAGTTTGCTGCAGGGGCAGAGCCCTCATGGAGAACCTCTGCTAAGGAAGTGCAGAAAGGAAATATGGGGTGGGAGCCCCCACACAGAGTCCCTACTGGGATACTGCCTAGTGGAGCTGTGAGAAGAAGGCCACCATCCCCCAAACCCCAGAATGGTAACTCCACCAACAGCTTGCACTGTGTGCGTGGAAAAGTCACAGACACTCAATACCAGCCTATGAAAGCAACTGGGAGGGAGGCTGTACCCTGCAAAGCCACAGGGGCAGAGCTACCGAGAAACCATGAGAACCCACCTCTTGCGTCAGTATGACTTGGATGTGAGACATGGAGTCAAAGGAGATACTTTCAGAGCTTTAAAACTTGATTGCCCCACTGAATTTTGAACTTGCATCAGCCCTGTAACCTCTTTGTTTTGGCCACTTTCTCCCTTTTGTAATGGCTATATTTACCCAATACCTGTACCCTCTTTATGGCTAGGAAGCACCTAACTTGATGTTGATTTTATAGGCTCATAGGTAGAAGGGACTTGCCTTGTCTCAGATGAAACTTTGAACTGCAGACTTTTGGGTTAATGCTAAAATGAGTTAAGACTTTGGGGGACAGTTGGAAAGGCATGATTGGTTTTGGAATGTGAGGACACGAGATTTGGAGGGGCCAGTGGTGGAATTATATGGTTTGGCTGTGCCCCCATTCAAATATCAACTTGCATTGTGTCTCTCAGAATCCCCATATTTTGTGGGAGGGACCCAGGGGGAGGTAATTGAATCATGGGGGCCAGTCTTTCCTGTGCTATTCTCATGATAGTGAATAAGTCTCACGAGATCTGATGGGTTTATCCGGGGTTTCCACTTTTGCTTCCTCCTCATTTTTCTCTTGCCACCGCCATGCAGGAACTGCCTTTTGCCTCCCTCCGTGATTCTGAGACCTCCCTAGCCATGTGGAACTTAAGTTCAATTAAACCTCTTTTTCTTCCCAGTCTCGGGTATGTTTTTATCAGCAGCATGAAAATGGACTAATAAACTTCCATCAAACAGAAAACAGCAAATAAAATATAATTCTCAGGCTTGAGAAAAGCTATTTGTCATAATAAAGCTAACAAATGAATAGATCTGAATACATAGGAATACCCAAAACTCAATTTTTAAAAAGATAGGAACGTCCAACAGAAAAATGGACAAAGAATACGAGAGAAAAATATTACACACCAAAACAAAAAAGAAATGTAAATACTACTAAACATATGAGCAAATGTTCAGCCTTACCAGTGATCAGACAAATACAAATGAAAACAATAACAACGTAAGATTGGTAACATTTTAGAATTTGGTGATTCCAGGAATCAGTGAGAACATGGAGCAACAGGAACTCTTGAATGCTGCAGATAGGCATGTGAATTTGAACAACTACTTTGAAAGGCAATGTATTGGTAGCTATAAAGTTGGAAAATGTGCAAGCCCCCTCAGGCATCAATTACACTTCTAGATAATTAGTCCTAACAAACTCTTCTGGTTTATGATGCAGACCAATTTCATTCTCTCATTTTGTCCTATCTTTACCCTTCTAGAACAGGTCCAGAGGAGGCTTCAATTCCTGAACTCCAAAACACATCATGGTATATCATGGTGGTTTTCTTATATCAGTTCTCTTATACCAACTATAAAAACAGCTTACCCAAGATTATACTATTGCCCAACAGTAGTTGTTGAAGTTCATTGTGTTTAAAATAGCATTCTTCATTTCCAACACAGATACAAATTCCGTTGTAGTAAGAAAGTATTGTGAATAGAAATGATAAAAATGGATATTACCTTTGAGTCCTACTGCATTTAGAATAAAATCCACCCTTAACAGTACCTATAAGATCACTGATGTTCTCCCTGGCCTGCCTCTCCAGCATCACATTGTTTCACTCTCCCCCAGCTCTCTTCACTCCAGCTGCACTGAGCGTCACCTAACTTCTTGAACACAACATGCCTCTCCCACCAAAGGGCTCTTGCTGTCACCTCTCCCTGAAAGCTGTCTTCTCTACCTCTTTGTCTTGCTAATTCATGATCTATTTGCAGGTAGCATTTCTTGACAAATAATAAATACTTGATGAATATGTTTTGCCTGTCGTAGGCTGCTAAACATGCAAATAGTTTGTCTTATTTGCCTGTTTGTCTTTAGGAGTTGAGTCCGATACAAAGCCCTTCAAAATCAGGCCACAAATGAGAAGCTGCATTCAACCCCAAGGGGATTGGCAATATGAGAGGGTAGATAGGATGTTATCAGGATGCCAATGGGAATGGGTGCAGGATCAATAAAGTGTGGCACTTTTGAGAAAATATTCATCACTCCCAAAGCATGACATGAGTGGGAATGTGAAAAAGGATGTTTTGTAAGGCAAAAACCATCTCAAGAATTTTGTTGAAGGTCACAGCAGTTCTTTTTGGTATAGGGGTCTTTTCTTTTTTCTGCTGCAAATATCAGAAATGGTGTTTTTCAAACCTGATCTATAGAGCATAAAGCTAAGAGAACCCCTTTGGATCATTTTTCTGTGTGTGTGTGATATAGCTGTTCAGGTGATGTCATGGTACAAAGTGCCTAAGCAAGGGAACTTATAAAGCACAGATAGTCTGCCACCTCTGAGACTAGCCCACCTAAGCATTTGGCCCTGTCCAGTCTGGCAGCCCCTGGGCTCTGGTTCTCAGAACGGCACTGTCGTGTGTGTCTCCAAGCTTCACAATTCTCAGACTGGAGAGTTTTTTAGGGTGTCGCTCTCTACTTGGCCCTGCAGTACTTTAGATTGCAGGATAGAACATGCCTGACCAGCAGTTTAGGTGGACAGGTAAAGGAGAATAAGACATTCAAATAATATATTTCTAGAGCATTGTGAGTGTCCCATCTCGCCAGCTGGCTGCTCCAAGCTTAGATAGCCTGCATGTTTTGTTGTGGTATGCCCAGGCCCTCTCAAGGCATGCTTCAGCCAGCCTAGTTGTCAATAGCAGCTGACCCCTCCTGAGATAACTGATCTCAAATTCAGCCACTTTCTTGGAGACTTGGCACATGTATCTTGAGTCAAAAAGCTATATGGTGCCTGGGTCCATCATCACTTAAACGTGAAAGCAAGAATCTACCACCCTGAATTCCATGAAGCATCCCTTCCTGTGACCAGGACCCAGGATGAAATACAACATTTGGGAGTGTTGAGTCTTGCAGCAGGATAAATGTCTATCCATAGATCCAGCACCCTAGGAGGAAACGGTCTGCCCACTAGAGTATATGCTCTGCCACCTGGTTTTGCAGCAATTAGGCGAATGGATGGATCAAGTGGCCCAGAACAGTAGCCACAGGAAGTTGTGAACATGATATTAGATATGCCTCATTATTTGCAGTGAATATATCTATTCAGGAATCTGCAAGGCCCCAGAAACTCTGACTATCACTTCACCTGGTGAGCCTTGAAGCTGCCCATAGAGACTGCCAGTCACCCAAGCCCTGCCAGGGTCTGTGGATGACACTTTGACCATCCATGCCAAGCCAGGCCACCAAACATTGCTTGGCTAAGAATGAAGGTTCAGGTTGCTTTTAAGCAGCAGAAAAAACTGGAAAAGAGGTACTACTGACTTCGCCTTTTCTACCAAACAAGGAACTACACTATGCTCAGCTCCCATGTAAAATTGTATCCTGACATTTATAGGTGCAGCGGGGTTAAACGGATTTAGAAATGGAGCCACAACATCAATGGGCAAAATGGGAAATACGTTCTTACAAAACTGGCAAAGCCAAATCCAAAGTAGACAGTGCCCTCATGTGGCGGTCGCCTGTAGTCCCAGCTACTCAAGAGGCTTGAGGCAGAAGAATGTCGTGAACCTGGGAGGTGGAGCTTGCAGTGAGTGGAGATTGCACCACTGCACTCCATCCTGGGGGACAGAGCAAGACTCCGTCTCAAAAAAAAAGAGAGAAACAATTAAAATGGAAGTCATAGAAACCCTGTACCCATTAGCAGTCACTCCCCCATTCTTCCCTCCCCAAAGCTTCTGGCAACCACAAACAACGTTCTGCCTCTATAGACTTATCTATTCTGAATATTTCTTATAAATGAAATCATGCACTCTGTTCTTTTGTCATTGGCTTCCTTCTCTTAGCATGATGTTTTCAAGATTCAGCTTGCAAGGATTTTGAAAGTCTTCGCACATGGGAGGTCTACTTTGAGTTTGCAGTTATTATTTCCTGGGCTATTCTTCCTCGAGGACTAAATTCCAACCTTTTCCATGCTTCTGGGGTTCCAGTATTTTCTCTCTGCAGTATTTTTAACTCCTCTTTTCTACTTTCATCTCTGTCTTTGCATATAAACCCTCTGAAGCCTCTCCAATATCTAATTCTTTCTGTCTTTCTCTCCAGATAACATTAATTTAAAAGCTATCTACTGTTTCTACCACATTTTCCTATTAACTCTGGATAACTGATCTATCATCTAGTATTAGAAATATAAGTTGAATGTTCATTATCCAAAATGCATGGGACCAGAAGATTTTCAAATTTAGATTTTTTTCAGATTTTGGAATATTTGCACATACATAATGAGATATTTGGGGGATAGGATCCAAGTCTAAACATGAAATTTATTTATGTTTTATACACACATTATGCACATAGGCTGATGGTAACTTTACACAATATTTTAAATAATTTTGTACATGAAACAAAGTCTTGACTACATTTTTATTGTGCCCCATCACATGAAGTCATGTGTGAAATTTCCCTTTTGTGGAATCATGTTGCCACTTTAAAGGTTTTAGATTTTGGATCATTTTGGATTTCAGGTATTTGGACTAGGGATGCTCAACATGTAGTAGTAGGGCTTTTTCTCTTAGAATTACCACTGACTCTCAGAGATAGACCCTCAAAATGGCCACCTTTGTTGCATTAAGTTGAACCATATGAAATGAGCAATATGCAACAATGTTTTGCTTACAACAATGGCAATTTTATATCACTCAATCTGTCAATTCCCTCCAGTCAAAGACTACTACAAGTGCACCTGCAATTGTGGAACTTGGGTTTACTACTCCTTGCAATGAGGGCCAACATACACCATTGGGAATAGTGAGCTGTCTCAGCAGGGAGGTTTTAGGATTTGAGTTTGTCTTAGATGATTGACAGGAGTTGTTAAGGATGCAGGAATTTGCTCCAAATTGGATGCTATCAGAAAACAGAAGCAATTCTTTTTTCTCAGTCCCCTACCAAAGGAAGATGGTATCGTTGATATCCAGATTTTCACCATTGCTGAGATTTTGCTAATCGAGATCAGAAAGTTGTTAATATGGTTTGGATCTGTGTCTCCACCCAAATCTCATGTTGAATTGTAATCCCCAGTGTTGGAGGGGGGCCCTGGTGAAAGGTGATTGGATCTCAGGAGTGGATTTCCCACTTAGTACTGTCATGGCAATAATGATTGAGTTCTCATGAGATCTAGTCATTTAAAAGTGTGTGGCATCTCCCCCATCTCTCTCTTGCTCCTACGATGGCCATGTGAGCTGATCTGTATGCTTCCCCTTCACCTGAGGGGTTTCAAGTTTCCTGAGGCCTCCCCAGAAGCCAACCAGATGCCACCATCATGCTTCCTATACAACCTGATGAACCATGAGCCAATTAAATCTCTTCTCTTTGTAAATACCCAATCTCAGGTATGTCTTTAAACAGTGCTGGAATGGACTAGTACAGTCATTCAGAGAACAGAGTCCATATTGGATTAGGGTTAACTCCTCCTTCTGTCATAGGATGAGTTGAATCATCTTACATGATAATGGCTATGCAGTCATATTTCGATCTCTGAATAGGATATATTGGCCAACTGCAAAAAAAGTAATAACCTGAAAAATAGGATTACTTATTCACCTTTACAGTAAGTCTCAAAGACGGAAGCCTAGAATATAAAATAAGGGTGATGAAAATATATCCCAGAATTCACCTGGATCTGTTTTAGAGGGGTAGATGTTTATTTTAGCTTAGACATGGACTATTCCACTTGTCCTCTAATATATATAACCACATCAAGAAGTAATCTGTGTAGTAAATTTTTCCTTGGATTGTTAAGAATAATTCAAAGGCTATGTAAAACTATTCATGATAACTTCAGTGAATAAATTTAAATTTAAATGGATTTATCGGGCTTCTAAAGAAGAAGTTGTGTAATTTTTAAGTTTTTCTAGATTCAAAGACAAGTTTTTGGCATCCTTCTCCAAAAGTGTTTTTGTTTGTTTGTTTTTTTACTGTGGGAGTCATAGCCCATATAGTATACATAAAGAGGAAGTTAATTTTTCCTATCTGGAATTTTTCCAAATAGCCTGTATTTGCTGTTTTTTATTTATTTATTTTAATAGTTCTGGGGTATATGTCCTGGATGTGCAGGCTTGTTACATAGGTAGGCATGTGTCATAGTGGTTTGCTGCACTTATCAACCCATCACCTAGGTATTAAGCCCAGCATGTGTTAGCTATTTTTCCTAATACTCTCCCCTTCCCCTATCTGACCCCTGGGCAGGCCCCAGCGTGTGTCCTTCCCCTCCCTGTCTACGTGTGATCTCATTTTTCAGCTTCCACTTATAAGTGAGAACATGTGGTGTTTGGTTTTCTGTTCTTGCCTTAGTTTATTAAGGATAATGGCTTCCAGTTTCATCCACCTTCCTACAAATGACATGATCTCATTCCTTTTATGGCTGCCTAGTATTCTATGATGTATATGTACCACATTTTGTTTATCCAGTTTATCACTGATGGGCATTTATGTTGATTCCATGTCGTTGCTATTGTGAATAGTGCTGTAACAAACACTGACATACATGTATCTTTTTAATAAAATAATTTATATCCCATTGGGGCCGGGTGCTGTGGCTCATGTCTGTAATCCCGGCACTTTGGGAGGCCGAGGCAGGCAGATCACCAGGTCAGGAGTTCGAGACCAGCTGGCCAACATGGTGAAACTCCGTCTCTACTAAAAATACAAAAATTAGCTGGACGTGGTGGCACACGCCTGTAATTCCAGTTACTCAGGAGGCTGAGGCAGGAGAATCACTTGAACCCGGGAGATGGAGGTTGCAGTGAGCCGAGAATGCACCACTGAACTTCCACCTGAGCGACAGGGAATGTGTCAAAAAAAAAAAAAAAAAGGAATCATTTATATTCCTTTGGGTATATTCCGATATGGGGGCTGGGGGCCAAAGGGGGTGGAGCCAAGATAGCCGAATAGAAGCATCTTTGCTCTGCAGCTCCCACGAAGAAGGACGGAAACTGCCGGTGAACTCTGCATCTTCAGAGGTACCAAAGTTCTCTTATTGGGACTGACTAGGTGGCGGGCGTGACTTACAGAGAGCGAGCAAAAACAGGGTGGAACAAGACCCCACCTTGGAGCTGCAGGGCAGCAAAGGGAGCTCCCTGCCCCAGCCAAGGGAGACGGTGAGGGACTGTGCTTGCCCTCCCTGAAAACCAAGCTTTCCCCACGGATCCTTGCCTCCTTTTGGAGGTTCGTGGGCATTCTTTTCAAGGAAACATGAACTGCTGGTACTTTTAAAATATCCAAAAATCTCTAACAATTATCCTGCATAAACAGGTTAAGTTAGTGTGTGGCAGGCAGGTATAAGCCTTGTGTTCACATAGGTAGCACTCTAGTAAGTACAGATTCTATTGAGAGTGTAAGTACGATTTAGAACAATAGAAGAAGGTTGATGTTTTGTCCCTCAAACTGGGCAGATTCCTTAGATGAAGTTAAATATTTCCTGCAAAGCTGATTGGTGCGTCTCTGAAGAGAACAAACTGATTGTTGTGAGAAGAATGGTATTAGTTCTGTTTTCTAAAAGGCTAGGTTTTGCTGATACAGCTGTAACAACTTTAGCAAAACCATGTTGTTAATGGGAGGCCAAAGTTTAATTTGTACAGGACTCAGTGAAAGTTGGGATTAATGATGTGAGGGAAATTTAAGCTACAGAAGGTCCTATAAATAATCTACCTTTTGAAGTGCTTGAAGGAATAGTTATTAAATTTTGTCAGCAAACAATGAAATTGATAGCCATAGCTATAATATGAGAAAAACACTTCAGAAAGTTTTGTTTTTTTTTAAATGGCCAAAGATCATATAGAGTCAAAAGTAATAGAATTAAGATAAGGAAGATCATATTGAAAAGTCTTCTAATTAGTTAATAAAGGGCACAAAAATATAATAATGGGTAATATTAATAGCAAGGGAAAAGCAAATGGGTGATGAAGAATCAGAAAATTAACCTTCTCTGTTGATTTTGGTGGAAGCTGCTTTTTTCTGTGGTCATGAACATGTTCTGTCTTTTTGTGTGTAAACCATTTATTTCTCTGGTCAGAGGCTTCTGTACATAACAATCCTAAATTTAGGGTCTCTGAATGGAATGGCCGTACAATAATCAGAAAAAAATGTGTTGGGTATTTTTTAAGTTGGGATCAACACCTTGGAGTTTTACTGGTATATCAGTTGTTAACATTACCAGGTAAGACCCCGTCTATCAAAGTTCAAAGTCAATTTTTCCCTAATTCCTCCTTTAGAAGACTAAATATCCAGGTTTCTGATCATGGATAGTCCACTTAGGAGGATGTTTTAGAAATACAGCTTGTTAGTAATAAAGCAGTAGGCATCATCTGAATCCCTGGTAATGGTCAGTCATACCTGCTTGTAATAGCTTAGAATCTAGGCTTGGAAATAATGCCCCAATGCATAAGCAATCTGTTTTTAACTCAAAGGGAGAAAACCTGTGGTTTCTAGAGACAACTGATCTTATTTTCATATAGGCTAATTGTAATGATTTGGGACCTGGGTATTTGATGTTCCTTCAAGCTTTGATAGTTACAGTTTAGAACTGCATTCTCTGCATTCTTTTCATTTTTCCTGAAGTTTGTAGACCATAAGGTAATAGAGATTCTGAGTAAAAAGTAAAGCTAGAATGGAATAGAGTGAGACTCAGCAGCACTTCCGCCCACTATGAAAACTAAGAAGTTGAGAGAGTCAGTTGGCAGAGAGATGGATGAAGCAGAGATGCAAGGACAAGAAATGGAAAAAGTCCAATTTCCAGTTTCAGTCCTACCTAAGACCTGCATTCTTAGTCACAAGACACTCTGTATTCTTATAATAATTCATCCTTTTTAAAAAGTTTTATTATGTTTAAGTAATTTGCATTGATTTGTGTTATTTGTGCTCCAATTGATCAAAGTTGGGATAACATGATTATCAAATAGAGTAATAACTGCCATGATCCAAAATGCATCGAATATGTTTAAAGCACAAGTGCATATAAAACTTTTGAGAAGTACTAACTGGTCATTATTACAGGATGCTATGAAACACCTTATTATTTTGAAAATTGTTAGATAAAATGAAAGGAATAAACATTTATCCTCTCCTGCATAAATGATACCACTGAGTGACTCAATATTGGATGAGATGATTCTCTTTTAAAAAGTTTCCAGGGGCCAGCGCTGTGACTCACACCTGTAATCCTAGTGCTTTGGAGGCCTGAGGTGGGAGGATTGTGTGGGGCTATAAAACAATTTCTACA
>NW_012115699.1:2003249-2043974 GCF_000951035.1 Colobus angolensis palliatus | reverse complement strand
AATGATAGAATGAGAATATCACCATTTTTCAAGCCCTAATGAATTATTAGATCTCAATATTAAGTGTTAGTGGCAGCTAACATCATATGCAGATGCACACACAAAGAGACAACTAGACATTATATGCATCTAGATGGAAGAAAATAGCCCTTCCTATGAGGTATTCTTGCTGTAAAAGTTGAACCTGAATCTGTGCAAGCCTCTAATTAAAGAAAATATAGGAGACAGAGAAGCATGTTAGAAATGACATCATATGAATTACATCAGCCAAAATAAGACTGTGGAATAAGTCTTTAGTTGTTTTTTTGTTTTGTTTTGTGTGTGTGTGTGTGTGTGTGTGTGTGTGTGTGTGTGTTTTGACAGATGAATTGCAAGCATGCAAGTGGGGAAAGCAAGAGCGAGACTGAGAAAGATTATTACGGATTAAAAAATGCTTTGAAAGATATATCAACTAATCCCAATTTGGGGGCCTTGTTTAGATCCTGGTTCAAGCAAAAGGTAAAAAATTATATGGTTATAAGAGAATCAGAAATTTGAACACTAAGTATTTTATGATATTAAAGGTTGTTGCTAGTTTATTGTGATTACATTTTTTTAAATATTCTTTTTTGTTTAAAAGATGCCTGAAATATTCATGGATGAAACATTATGTCTGTTATGTATTTCAAAATAATGCGTGAGTAGAGAAGTGGATGGGAGTACAGATAAAACAAATTGTTCATAAGTTGAAAATTGTCAAAGCTGAATAATGAAAGCTCATTAAACTCTTCATTTTACTTAGTATATATGTTTGGAAGTTTTCCATATTATAATTTTAACTAAACCAGATCAATTGAATATCCATATAAAAAAAGTAAAATTTGACTGACATCTCACTTCTTACAAAAAAACTGTAGGTATATTATATATTTATAACAGAGATTATCTTCTTATTCTGCGGTAGTGAAAAATTATTCAAATGGGACACATAAAGCACAAATGGTAAAGGAAAGGTTAAATAGATTTTATTATATTAGCATTAAAAATTTAAGAATTTCTCTTTACGAAAAACAATCATTAACAGAGTGAAAAGGCAAACCACAAACTGGGAGGATATATTTGCAAAACAGCTATCAGTTAAATACAAAATACATACAGGAGAGCTATGCACCATTAAGAAAAAACAGACAACTCAATAGAAAAATGAGCAAGAGAATTGAACATGCAATTCAGAAAAGAAGAACTCCAGATAGCCTACTATGTACAGTATATATACATAGATATTTATGTACATATGTGTTTTCATATACACATATACAGTATGTATGCTGTGTATATTTATGTATATGTGTATTCATATATATGTAATGAAAAAGGGTTTATCCTCATTAGTAATCAAGGAAATTCATATTCAACAAATAAGGACATACACCCAGATGGCTAAAACAAAGACAACTGAAAATACCAAGTGTTAGCAAGTATTAGGAGCCACGGAAACTTTAATACACTGCTGATGAGAATGTAAATTTAGGCAATTACTACCTTGGAAACTGATATTTTCCAGTGAAGTTGAAGATATGCATACCCTATGACCCAATAATTCCATTCTTAGGTTTATACACAACCGAATTGAGTACACATGACCTGAAGAGACACTTGTTTCCCAAGTGTTTTAATAACATTTCTTGTAATGTAACAAAAAAATCAAAATAACCAAATGTCAGCTGGGCATGGTAGCTCACACCTGTAATCCCAGCACTTTGGAAGGCTGAGGCTGGTGGATCTCCTGAGGTCAGGAGTTTGAGACCAGCCTGACCAATATGGTGAAACCCCATCTCTACTAAAAATATGAAATTAGCCAGGCGTGGTGGCGTACACCTAATCCCAGCTATTCAGGATGCTGAGACAGGAGAATTGCTTGAACCCTGGGAGGCAGAGGTTGCAGTGAGCTGAGATCGTGCCACTGCACTCCAACCTGGGCAACAGAGCAAGACTCCATCTGAAAAAAAAGAAATAACCAAATGTCAACAGTATTAGGATAGATAAGCTGTGGCATACCCATACAATGGACTATTATACAGCAATAACAATAGACTACAATTACACAGAAGAACAATGTGGAATTATAATACAAACATATATTAAGCCAAAAAAAGCCAAGCACAAAACAATACAGATGGTATGATTTCAAAAGTTCAAAAACAGTCAAAACTACATCCTAGTGTTTGAGTATGTGTGCTTGCAGTAAAACCATATTTTTTTAAAAGCAAGGAAGTAATTACTGTAAAAGTCAGAACAATGATTACTTCTGGGGACAGGGAGGGTGAAATGATTGAAAAGGGGAACAAAAGAGATTGCTGGGATGCTAGCAATCTTCTATTTCTTAACTTCATTGGTGGCTGTGGAGGGAGTTGCTTTAGGAGGGATTTGCTTTATGGTAAGTTCTTGAACTGTACATTTTTGTTTTGTGCATTTTTCTGTATGTGTGTTACGTTTCATATTGAGTGAAAGGTTTTTCGTTCAATGCCTCGAATGAGAAACTCGAGTGGAGGCACTGAAAAGAAGCTTGAATTTGTTAGAAAGCTGACTGGTTGGAATAGAAGGAAAACTCTAGAATTCGTCCTAGATCTCAAAGGCGAAGGATTTAAAATGAAGAAAGGCACTCATAACCACCTTCTAAATTGACCTTCTTTGACATTGTTTCCTCTTAATGCCTATAAATTGCCATGTATATTGACCTTAACTTGATCTCCATTGCATAAATAGTTTGTGGTGGGTTAGCACAGTATGATTTATTTCACATGACTCCTTTCACCTTGACCTCCTTACAAGACCTAACTGAAAATCATCCATACCATCTTAGTTATTGTGAGTAGTGCAGCAGTGAACACTGGAGTGTGATTATCTTTTAGAAGTCCTGATTTCAATTCTGTTGAATAAATACCCAGAAATGATACTGCTGGATCACATGGTAGTTCTACTTTTAACTTTTTGAGGAATCTTCATATTGTTTTCCATAGTAGCAGTACTGTTTTGTCAATTGAAGGATGAATGGATAAAGGAAATGTGTTGTATAGAGAGGAGGGAATATTATTCATCCTTAAAAAATAAAGAAATCCTGCAATATGTAACAACATGAATTAACCTTGAGGACATTATGCTAAGTGAAATAAGCCACCAAGAAGGAAAAACACTGTGTGAGTCCACTTATATGAGGTATCTAAAATATTCAGACTCATAAAATCAGAGAGTGGAATTGTGGTTTCTAGGGGCTAGGCAAAGAGGAAAATGACAAATCACTAATCAACTGGTATAAAGTATCAATTGTACAAGATAAATAAGTTCTACAGACCTGCTGTACAACATTGTCCTTATGGTTGGCAATATTGTATCTTACACTTGAAAATGTGTTAAGAGGATAGACCTCACATTAAGTATGCTTACCACAATAAAATACATTTTTTAAAAAATCACCCAGCCCAGGCCCTAAAACTCTGTGAATACCCTGCCTTATTCTTTCATTTTCAGATACTTATACGATTCTGTCAAGGTGGTGTTCTTTCTTACTGTAGTTAATCTTATAAACTTGACTTTGCTTGATCAATAGGTTTTTCTGGTGGTCCTTGGGGTATCTGACAGTTAATAAATAGATTAGTTTAGGCACATAAGAGTGACAGCTCAAAGACATCTATTCATTCTGAAAAGTAGGATCTAAAATTGAGAAAATTCTCAATACTTGAGATTACAGGATATCATTAAGTATTTCCAATAAACCAGATCCTCGGGCTAATGTGGTTCCTCACACCTGACCTTTGGAACAGGATCCTATGTGTTTTGTGACCTTCTGGTCCCAGTGCAGGGCTCCTATCATGGTAAGTGCTTAAAAAAATAGACGCTGAAGAAGTGAAAACACAATTAGTTTCATATTTGTATGAATGTGTTTCCATAGTAATTTTTTAATTTAAAAAATGACTTATAAACATGACTTCCCCAAATTTTGTCCTCTAAGAAAGTTTTAAAGAGCCTGGCTTAAAATGAAAATATATTCATTGCTCAGCTCTATAATAAGCAAGGAGGCAATTTCCATGAGATTATTTGATACAATCCTTTTATAAGGAGCACATTTCTCACTAGAGGGAGCTCAGAATCCACCATTAAATGGCAAGACAAGCTAAATAAAATGTCACTTCACTATAGGGAGAAAAGAGTCTGTTTGGATAAATATGACATTGATTTCCAGAAGTTGGAAATTTTTATATGCCAATTTTTCCCATTGTTAACCTCTGCAATTCTAAACGACATAAAAGGGGAATAATATAAACTCTCATAATGATCAGCCAATTAATTAATAAGCTAATATTATAAATAAGTACAGTGTAGGACAAGTAAAAAGATATGGCATTATCTCTACCTGCTTGATGAAGGGTGGTGGTGAAAATCCTAGTATTCATGAAAACAAGAAATTATGAGTGGTAAATATGGGTATCTGGAAAAGCTGTTTGGAGAAATACAGTTTTGCTCTTTGCCCTTTTCCTGTGCCCACAGGTAACTCCCAGAGCATCTTCTCCTTTAAAGTTGCATCTTCTTGGGTACATTTGGGAAAAGGGGCTATCTTAAACCCACTGCTAAGCCAGCATGCCCAGTAACCTGCTTCTCTCCTATCATCCACTCCATCTCCTCTGACACCCTCAGCTCAGAATCGTGGAGCCACCAGTTCTTCCTCATCCACCACCTGACCTCAGCTGCCAACTCCTTCAATCTCAACAGCAATGTTAAGACTGTATTTGGAGGCTGGGTGCAGTGGCTCATGCCTATAATCCCAGCACTTTGGGAGGCCAAGGCAGGCAGATCACCCGAGGTCAGGAGTTTGAGACCATCCTGGCCAACATGGTGAAACCCTGTCTCTACTGAAAATACAAAAATTAGCTGAGTGTGATGGTGGACACCTGTAATCCCAAGCTACTTAGGAGGCTGAGGCAGGAGAATCGTTTGAACCTAGCAGGCGGAGGTGGCAGTGAGCTGAGATCGTGCCACTGCACCCCAGCCTGGCGACAGACCGAGACTCCGTCTCAAAAAAAAAAAAAAAAGATTGTATTTGGAGCAAAGTTTTACTAAATCCTTGGAAGAAAACTTCACTGTATCTTAAAAGCACTTCATCCCATTCTCCCGTGTAACTGGGAACTTCTCATTGACCCTCATTTCTCTCAGATTCCAGAACTACAACTGTCCTCCACCCTCCACCTCAGATTCTGAAGTTTTTCTCCACCCTTTGAAATTCTTCACACTTCTCTTTACCCTAGGCTAGAGTTCCAAAATCTACCATGCATGTATATCCCAAATATTATATAGTATATATTTATACTAAAAAGCTATTCCTGTTTTATCTGAAATTCAAATTTTACCAGGTATTCTATATTTTTTCTAAATCTGGCAACTATCCCTCAGAATCATCTTGCTGCTTTCCCTGGGGACACAGGAGAGAACTCAGGATTCCTCCCCCTTTATTAAACAAGTTATCTTTATTTCATCCTCTCCCACCCAGGCAACACCCAGAGAAAATCACTTTTCTCACTTCTTTCCCTTAGAACAAATATTTGATTTGTTTTAAATAGTAGAGTGTTTTCTATCTCCGTCATATATTACCTATCTCTTAACATGTTTGCATTTAACAAGTTAGAGTGACTTGTTTTCCAGTTTTATTTTTGTGAGTGAACACAAATGTTTCAGAATTGCCTCATCCAACCATTTAGTTCATTGTGTTCATGTCAGCTGTGCACTAAACACTACACTAGGTACAGGATATCAAAATGAGTAAAAGAAGGGCTCTGTCTGGGGAGGCAGTGTCTTTTAAAACGGTGAGGTAAACGATGAGTCCACATTAGCAGATGGCTCTGAACTCGGTTGAGAACAGTAAACTCTGCCTAGCGTTTACACATTTTGGTTTAACATAGTTTGTGAGTCAGTGACTTTTGAAGGGAAAGGGCCTTCTAGAACACCAACACCACACTTATACTGTCCTTAAGTAAACTGCTCCCTTTTAAACAACACTGGGAGTGAATTCTGTCCTGCTGACCACCTTTCCAATTGCAACAAACACCTAAAATGATTTTGGAAGCTGGCAGATAACCCTTTTTGAGGGGGTGCAGACAGAGATCCCCTTATGGTGAATAACTTCTACACTTAACCTTACTCACTGTGAATAGATTCTTAGTTTTCCTTCCGGGGGGCTGTTTAGGTTTCTAAATTTTGAGGTATCTAACGTTTACATGTTGTTACAATCTGATATGAAGTTCATCAATGATTAAGTTATTTGGACAATTTTTTAAGACTTCTTAAGGGTGATTAATACTTCTTAGTATCTGCTCTAGGACCTTGCTATTTAGAGTGATCCTCAGACAAGCATCCTTGCCTTCACCTGGGAGCATGCTAGAAATGAAGACTCTTGATTCCTACACAGAGCAGCTCAATCGGTATACATATGTCCAAACTGTTTCCACGTGCTTTGAAGAACATTAGATTTTATGAGCACTAGCCTAGGGCTTAACATGGTGCCCATGCTAGTAGGTGTATAATAAATGCTGATTGAATTGTACAGTAGATTAATGTGTTTCCTTAAGAGTGCATAATGGAACACTCAATTTCTCTCCAATTACAGTCATAATCATCTTCCTCATTCTCCTGTTTCAAAATGTTAGTGTTAGCTGGGCATGGGGGTACATGTGTGTAGTCTCCGATCCTCAGGAGGCTAAGGTGGGAGAATCACTGAGCCCAGTAGGTCAAGGTCGCAGTGAGCTGTATTCGCATCATTGCACTGGGTGGCAGAGCGAGACTCTGTCCATAAAATAAAATAAAATAAAAATTATAGTCTCCTGCTTGGTTTAGCACTAACTGCAGATGTATAGTGTAATTTGGAAAGATGTCCTCCTCTGCTAAGGGAGAATAGAACAGTATCCGTGGCAGAACTTGGGAATTCTGCATGGAAAGATAGCATCTGAAAAGCACTGGATAGAATGGAACCCACTTCTCCATCCCCAATCTTTAAAGTTTGTTCTAACTACAAGGAGCACTTGGTCCATAATAGGAAGCTGTTCTTTCAGATACCACGAGTATCTCTATTCTCCAGAAATATCCTTTTCACACCATTTGCCAATTTTCTAAAACAAAAAAATCAAGTAGCTCTCTAACTTTACCTGGATTTAAAAAGAGAAGCCTCTCTTTATAATAAGACATTAATAAATGTGACTAACTGATAATACTATATCATATAATTTCCCAAATTTACATCAATGAGTTTCAGTTTATTGAGAAAAGTCAAGAAAAAAGAAAAGCCAAGGAAAAAGAATTCTGGGGCAAGATCAATCAGAGAAACTTTGCTTCTTCTCTATTCCTTTGGTGAAATATAGTCAGTGATATGATGGTAAATGTTTAATGACTGGATATCTGGGAGAAACACCCAGACTTGTAAGGTCTGCCAATTTATATGGTATAAGTACTCCCATTATGACTGATTTCAAGCTGCAAATATGACACCACTAAACTGGAGTTGGTAACAGGTGTGCAGTAGCTCAACATTATATAGTATTTCTACCATACAGATACAGTAGACATAAACCTCAAAGGCACAGATAACAGTAAGAGTTAGTAGTAAAAGGAAGCGTTGAGTTTTGAGGATTTATTACTTTTATTCATAATATCTTTTAAGTAGTAAATTTATACAATTTAATGTTTAATAATGACTGTGTTAAACAACTGGTTCCTACAATTTCTGAACATTTTGCAACCAGCCGTCCAGAGTCCACAGGAGCTGACTCCAACTCACCACTAAAGAGTATTTCACAGCTCAGACATTCCTGAGGAAAGGCTCTAATTGGTCTACCATGGTTCTGATATCTCTTTTGACCCTGTAAGCCATGTCCCAGGAGGTGAACGTAGCTACAGAAACCTAATAGATGAGAAATTTCTGGAAGAAAATAGGCTTATTGGTGGAGTATACCCCCAAAAACATACTACAATGCCCATTTTATCTATGACTCTATCTAAATTAAGTTTAGCCTAAAGCTGCTTCCTTATATATTCTAAGTCCTCCAACCAATTATTAAAATACTATTCCTATGAGACTGCCCAAGCAAGAAATGTTTTTGAGCAACTGGAGCATCCATAGTCAGTATAAAGAAGATTGAGTTGGTAATGGTCATCTGTGATAGTGGTTTCATACCTTTATGAATGCATGCTCTTTTAGGGATTTTTAAAAAATTTATTATCTCAGCACCTTTTTAGGTGGACATCTCTAAGTTTTGACATTTGCAAAGAATGCAATTTCTGGTGTACTGTACATGTTGGGACTTACTTTTATAAAAATTATATTACTCATTTAAATTTATATAATATAACCTAAACATTGAACCTATTTAATACTCAGCATCTCATTTAATAAATGTACAAACCATTTGCATCATTGCTTTTTCTCCTTGAATTCATATTTCTATTCCCTACAACATTTTACCTACTGAAATATAGTTTATACTTGAAAGTCTTTCATTGATCAAATGATAGAAATCAGCTTACACTTGAAAATTCTTCATTAATCAGTCCACATTTTTCCATTAAAATGTATATGTAATGTATAATTATGTATGTTCTGGATTTAGTTACCTTTACAATTATTAATGGGAAATTAGTCAACTCTGCTGGAAGTCAAGACCATACTCTTAAGAAGTATTTTGAAGTGATTGCTACTTTATACTAATGACATCCAAACTCCACTTCCTTCCTCTGTTCCTCCTTCTTCTTTAACAGGATTACTGAGGTACCTAATTGTTAAACTATCTAGCTTCTTGACATTATATAATACAAATCTGGCCCTGCTTCCCTTTGCTCTCCTTAAAATCTAGCACAAGCCCAAATCTTAGAAGAAACTCCATTCAACTCCCTCTTACCAATACACCATGGTTTCCTTGGTCTGTGCTTTCCTCTGCTGGGGCAAGCTAAATAAACCTAACTTTGTTTGACTTGGTATTCTCCTGGTAGCCTTTAACTGGTGGTTTCAACAATAGTATACACTTAACGCAATATAAATACAACACAGTTTTTTAAGCAAAGATAATAGTTGTTGAAAATGCATGTCTTGGCTGGGCGCGGTGGCTCACGTCTATAATCCCAGCAGTTTGGGAAGCTGAGGTGGACAGATAATTTGAGGCCAGGAGTTGAAGACCAGCCTGGCCAACATGGTGAAACCCCATATCTACTAAAAAATCTACAAAAAATTAGCTGGGCATGGTGGTGCACACCTGTAATCTCTGCTACTTGGGAGGCTGCCAGAAGAATCGCTTGAACTGGGAGGCAGAGGTTGCAGTGAGCAGACATCATGCCACTACACTCCAGCCTGAGCAACAGAGCAAGACTCTGTCAAAAAAGAAAGAAACATAAAGAAAGAGAGAGAGAGAGAAAGAAAGAAAGAGAGAAAGAGAGAGGGAGAGAAAGAAAATATATCTCTTAAAGACAAATATAGCTCCTCCCTTATTAGTTCATGCATCCATTACTTATTGCTAGAATAGTTATTATTGTCAATTATGCTGTTATATTTTAATTTTATATTATGTAAGCACTGAGAAAACTACCTACGAAAAAGTATGTCTTTTCAATATCAGTCATTTTTCAGAATTCCTGAATTGTATGCAAAAATCACATTAATTCATCATCAAAAATTAGTTTGAATGGTTGACTGATCATTGGATTTGGTCTTCCAATTTTGTTGAAAGCAAAACATTGGAAACTGCCTGGTTTGCAAGAGGATTGTAATGAAAACATTAGTTAGTCATTTGTCATCTAGACAACAAAATGTCAGATGCTACAGAGATTTTTACACATGGCATGTACTTTAGCATATTCAGGAGGGACACAGAATTATGCCTCTCCTTTGGAAGAAGAAAAGAACACTATATTTGTCAAGGCAGCATGAATACAGCGGTTCTCAGCCAAACCAGTTTTAGCAAGAATGCATATGGAAGCTGTTAAGTTTAGCCTAAAGCTACCTCCTTATATATTCTAAGTTCAGCCTAAAGGTTTCTCCCTACCTAGTAAACTAGAACCTAACTGAATGTGTAAACAGACTGCAACCTACTCTTGTGCCAAACACCGAGTTTTAGCAAATCAAAGCTGGCCAACTGTTCAAATCATGTTCAAATAAGGCAAACGCTAAGCTGTAACCAATCTGGCTGTTTCTGTACTTTACTTCTGCGAAAAGAAAAACTTCAGCTGAATTAAATTTAAAGGAGTTTAATTGAGCAATGAAAGATTCGTGAATTGGGCAGCCTCCAGAATCACAGCAGATTCAGAGATACTCCAGGGATGCCTAGTGGTCAGAACAACTTTGTAGACCAAAAAAAAAAAAAAAAAAAACTGAGGGGAGGTGTGGAATTGATGTACAGAAATCGAAAGTGAGGTACAGAAACAGCTGGATTGGTTACAGTTTGGCGTTTGCCTCATTTGAACACAGTTTGAACACTCAGCAGTGTATCAGTGGTTTAAGTATGGCTGCTGGGATTGGGCAAGACTGACCTAGTTAACCTAATTTAGGTTTTCAATCTTGTCTACCTATTGTGAAAGGAAAATTTTGGGGCCCCCAAATTACTAAGCTAAAGGGAAAAATAAAGCTGGGAACTGCTCAGGGCAAAACTTGCCACTCAATCTATTCGAAGTCATCCCTCTGCTCACTGAGATAGATGCATATTCTGATTGTCTTCTTTGGAAAGGCTTATCAGAAACTCAAAGTAATACAACTATTTGTCTCTCACCTTCCTGTGACCTGGAAGCCCCCTCCCTGCTTTAAGTTGTCCCCACCTTTCTGGACGGAACCAATGTACATCTTACATATATTGATTGATGTCTCATGTCTCCCTAAAATGTATAAACCCAAGCTGTGCCCCGACTACCTTGGTCACATGTCATCAGGACTTCCTGAGGCTGTGTCACAGGCGTGTGTCATTAACCTTGGCAAAATAAACTTTCTAAATTAGTTGAGAACTGTCTCAAAATTTTGGGATTCACACTGTTAGGTTAATGTTCCTCCACGAGGACTCAGATATAGAAGTACAGAGTCCTTCTAAGACTTATTTAGTTTCTATTTTCTGTACCTCACTTTCGTTTTTCCATCCATAAATCTTCCACTAGGTGGCTGGCTACGCTTAAAGCCTCCCTGAACCTATTCTGGTTTAGGGGGCGTGTGATTTGTTCAATTAAACTCTGTTTAATTTGTTTAAGGTTTTCTTTTAACAAAGCTGAGAGTCTGGAAATTTAATCCCTTAAAATATCCACTTCTGTGAAGCCCTTGGAAAGTCTTGTTCTCTAAAGCAGAGGCAGAAACGTCGTTGAGCACGGAACCAAATGCAGCAAGATGAATTAAATGAACTGGATGAATTACTCTAGATGTAGACAGTCAGAGGCACCCAAATAACAATAGTTTTACCAAAAGGATCAACCACTCAAAATTCATGGTGCAGGCTTCCTTTCTGTAGACAGAGCTTAGTGAAAATAGTACAAATTTGCCTCCGACAATAGCCTGTTTTTTGTTTTAAGATACTTTCCTTAAGGGTGAAAGCATTTAACCAGGACTTCTCTGAGAGTAGTCGTTTGATTTTTGCTAGTCTGTATGCATTGTTTATGTACGGACTTTACTGTTTTTCTCTCAGAGGCATCTCCTCCTACCCCGAGCCTCACACTACTAGGGTTTCGTTTGTTTTACATCTTGGTTGGAGGGGGCTCTTTCTCCGGAAAATAAAAGACAACGGATCTGGCTCCAGTCCAGGACGGAGAGCATAAAGCCTAATTCACAAGGAGAGCACGTGAGTTCTGCTCTCCGTGGGACTCACCCGGAGAGGCCGTGGAAATCTCTGGACGTCAGTCCACGCGACCTAAACTGGCAAAAAGGAACGCTTTGCCTCTCCAGACCCAGACCCCAGAACAGAATTCGGCCAACCACAGCCAAGAAGGCAAAGCACGCAGGCGCAGACATTGAAGCGGGTAGTAGATGGCTGGCGGACGGGCGCGCGCACTCGGCGACCGGGAGAGGCGGTAGCGCACGCTTGGGGCGGGCACTGCAGCTCTGGCTTGGGGTTCACCGGGTCATAGGGCTCCGGGAGCTTCGGCCTCGGCCATGGCTCACAGGCCGAAAAGGACTTTTCGGCAGCGCGCTGCCGATTCCAGCGACAGCGATGGCGCTGAGGAGTCGCCTGCAGAGCCTGGGGCGCCGAGAGAAGTTGCGGCCCCGGGTTCTGCGGAAGAAGGGCCGCCCTCTGGAGGAGGCCGCGCGCGGATGGCAGGACGGCCTCACCGGGTTCGGGGCCCTAGTGGCCGGGGCCGGGTCTGGGCGAGCTCCCGGCGCGCCAAGGAAGCGGCTCCCCGCGCGGACGAAGGCTCGGGTGTCCAGGGTGACGCGGGGAAGAAAGGAGGTGAGGGCACAGGGCGGGAAGGGGCCGCGGAGTCTCTGGATCCTTCTCTAGGGGTTCTGTAACTTGCTGCCGACTATCGGCGGTGCTAAGTCCAAGTCCTGAAGGTAGTGAGCGAGAAAACAGCTCGAGCACTCGCCCGCTGCCTGCATCTACCTTTTGGACTCCTTAGGGGAGATAAAACAATCCTGGGCAGTTGGGAGGCTCTTCGTTTTCACCATCAGATGACTCCACCAGTTATAACTAACACAGTTATCAAAGTTTATGAAGAACCTAAATTGTCACAACAGAATTAAATAATTTCACATACTATTAAGTAGGCAGAAGTTATATGTACCTTTTAGACACTTGCCCAACTTATCTTTCTTGAAAACATTTAGCCAGAATAACACAAGAATCTAGGTTTTGGAACATTCCCCTTTGCTTGTTTTCTTTTTTCACCAGTTATTTGCAAAAACTATTAAAGATAATATATACAACACAAAGAAGCATGATAGAGATTCATGACACTGTAGATTGTGCAAGTAATGGTGTTAAATATAGTGTAATTTTGAAGTCGTTTGAGTTCTTAAATACAGATGTAAGGCAGCATAAAGTTGTTTACATAAAATGTGCTGCTCTGAGTTTGAATTGTAGCTTAATGAGGAATACGGTTTTTGGTTAGTCTTGAGATCCAGAATGTTCCTACTATTTTTTATTCTCATTAAAGTGATTTTTATTAATTTATTGAGAAGTAAAAATTGTATATCCTTATGGCATACAACATGATGTTTGAAATGTGTCTACAGTGACTAAATGGAGTTAATTAACATTTGTATTACCTTAGGTACTTACTTTTTTTGTGGTGAGAACACTTAATATCTACTCTTAGTAATTTTCAAGTATGCAATGCGTTATTAACTTTAGTCACTGTGTTGTAAAATAGAATTCGTCTTGTCTAATTAAAATGTTGTGCCCTTTGACCAGTATCTCCCCAACCACTCTCAATCCCAGTTTCTGCCAACCACTACTCGACTCTCTGCTTCTGTGACTTCTGATTTCCACTTTTTTAGATTACACATGTGAGGTCACGTGGTGTTTGTCTCTCTCTGCCTGTCTTATTTCAGGTAATATAGTGTCCTTCAGGTTTGTGATCTTCGTGATTTCTTGGTCTTTCTTCTGACCTTCTATTTGTCTAAAGTTTTCATGACCTTTTATATTTGTTTTCTGGTGAAACTTTGTAGATGAACGTTGAAGTAAGGAGTTGCCTTTTCTCTTGCCTTCTAGAAGAGTGTTTCTCAAACTTTTTGGGATTTGGACCTCCTTTAGACTGTTAGAAATGATTAAGGATTCCAAAGAGCTTTTGCTTCAGTAGGTTATACCCATCAGTATTTACCATACTAAAATTAAAATTTATTAATTCACTTAAAAAATCTATTACATGTAAGGATAAGTAAGATTTTTGTGAAAAATACTGCACAAAAAAAGGAAGAGTAGCATTGTTTTCAATTTGCAGATCTCTTTAATGTCTGGCAAAATATTAATAGAAGACAGCTGAATTCTCATAGCTGTTTCTGCTTTTCATCTGTTGTGCTATTTTGGTTTGGTTGAAGTATTTGAAGGAAATACAGCCTCTGACAGATACATGATTAAGACAAGTACTTAATAACCTTTTTAGATCATTGAGAGTGTTGTGCTTTAGTATAACAAAGCTCAAAAAGTAATAGACTAACCCTTCTTAAAAGTTAGTTGTGGGCAGGGCGCAGTGGCTCACATCTGTAAGCCCAGCACTTTGGGAGGCTGAGGCAGGCGTATCAAGAGATAAGGAGTTCGAGCCCAGCCTGGCCAACATGGTGAAACCCCATCTCTACTAAAAATACAAAAATTAGCTGGGCATGGTGGTGGGTGCCTATAATCCCAGCTACTTGGGAGGCTGAGGTTGCAGTGAGCTGAGATTATGCCACTGCACTCTAGCCTGGGTGACAGAGTGAGACTCTATCAAAAAAAAAAAAAAAAAAAAGTTGCCAAATGGAATCTTAAACCACATGATTAAATTAAATTTGGGGTGCTCTTACATTAAAACTGTTCTGTTTTATACTTTGGATCTTTTACTCATGAACGATTGGTAACATCTTGCATTATTTGAAAAGTATTCTTTAGATGAGTTTGCAGATCTTACAAATGTTGGAGCATTTTATTGTACAATACCAAAAAAAATCAGTTAGTATTACCACTGATTAATCAGTCTAAGCATTGGAAAGCCATTAGGTTCACAGTAGAGAATATACGTTTTCCAAAATCTCAGTTTTCACTTTAAATCTCTCATTTTGGAAGTGATAGGCACAACTGGGCTCATGTTTGAGAAAATGTTTGTCAGATAACCGTGTCTGAATAACCAGTTTGTTAGTCATTCAGGTAAAATGGTGATGCTTCTTAAAAACAATGTCTAGTTCAGCTTGCAACTCAGTCACACAAATGCTTTTCCTTAAGGCAGCCATTGCATTTCAAGATACAGCAAAAGTGTCTTATGAATACTTTGATTTTGTCACAAAGAATATTAAACATGTGTACTCAAGGGTCAAAATTTAATAAAATAACAATTTTTTAATTACTTCATTAAGAGCAACTGGCTTTTTTCTGCCAATGTGAGGTAGTGAAAAATACCATAACTGCTACTACAAATTGATTCGTTCATGCTAAGGATCTAGCAGTTTTACCCACCACTGCTTTTACTTCATTATATAGATGTCAACGTGGTAAAAAGAACAAATAACATGTTATTATTGTGATGAAAGTAGTTTTGATTTCACAGACTCTGAAGGAGTCTCAAGGACCTCCAGGGATTGATAAACCATGCTTTGAGACCCACTGCTTTGGTGTTAATCCACTTTGGAAACAGGTATGGGTTGTCATAAATGGCAATATCTAAGAAAGATGTGAGCTGCAGCTATTTTTTTTAAGTGTTTTAAATTTTGATTTTACTCCAGCCTTTTTTGAACTGTATGTAGGTCTTTTAACTAAGGTAGAAAATTAAAAGTAATGAGTACTATGTAATCTTATGTTTTAAGGTTACTCATAAAGATTGCAAATTTATTGTGGATTAACAAACCCTTTCTTGTCAGTAATGTCAAGAATTCCTTTATTTTGTTCATTTAATTTTCACAGCACCCCTGTGGGTTTTATCTTGGTATTATCTTTGTTTAACAGATTAATTGAATTTAACAGACTATTTGACCTTCCAAATCATGCATTGAAAAGATAGACTCATGGTTTAGTTTTGACCAAAGTGCTCGTTATAGTATTTCTTGCCACCAGCCACTGAAATATGGCATACTATAAAGAGAGCCTAAATTCTGAAGTTGGATGGGATTAGATTGAAAGCCCTGCTTCTCCATTTCCTGAGTTGGTGTTCTTTATCCTCCTAATCCTTAGTGAACTCATCAGAAATAGTATTTACTTTATAGAATTACAAGTATTAAATAAGTCATGTAAAACAGGTTTTAACGTGCCTAGTACATAGTATACATTAAATATTTTTCTTTTCTACTTACTCACAATCATTACTTTTCTAAATATTACTTCAATTTTGTCTCTTTTTTTTCTCTAATGCCTCCTTCCCTCTTCTCATTGCATCTTTTTGGAAATATATTATTAGATGCCTCGTTAATACAAATAGGGTCTTTGTACACTTTGTAGATCATTCAGTTGCTTAAGAAAGAAAGTTGGAGGAAGATCAATATGTCTACTTTAATATGTGGAGTAGGATGAAAACACCATATTATACATATGCCATGTTGTTCAGAATTTCAATTATTAATTACATTATTTTGACTCTTTTTTGTTATTTTTTTTTAATGTCCTGTTAGAATCCAGAGTCCTTGATGTGTCCACAGATGAAGAGGATGAAATACATCACTCCTCAGAAAGGAAGGATGATCAGGGTTTGTCTTCTGACAGCTCTAGCTCTCTTGGAGAAAAAGAACTTTCATCAACAGGTTAGTAATTTGTATGATTTTGTTAAGAATTTTATTTTTAATATAGTGTTTTTGATATAGTTATTAATAACATATTAAAAACTCTGGTGACATATGGGGCAAGTAGGTCATTAAGGATAATTGTCAGAGTGCCAAAATTGACTGCTCATTTTTATTACATTTTAACACGCACAGGTCAGACAGCTTATAAGTAGCAAGGCTAGGATTCAAACCCAGTCTGTTCTAGAGCCTGTATTCTTCTTAACCACTGTGTTATGCTGGGTGATTGATACTGATACCTAAAGGATGGTATGAATTTGTCAGGGAGGATGTTTCAGGTATAGGATGTAGCATATCTGAAACTTTAGGGAAGGTATGTAATATGTGCAGGAAGCTAAAGATAGCTCCGTTTGGCTGAAAGTACTTGGTTGGGAGTTTAAGGAAAAGAAGAAAACAGGAAGGACAAGTTGGAGTCAGATGATACAGGGCTTAGGGAACCACTGAAAATTTCATGCAGGTGACATGAATGTTTTTGTGTCTTAGAAAGATCAGTCTAGTTTAGGGGTGGCAAATCTGGCCCACTACATATTTTTGTAAACAAGATTTTAGTAAAACACAATCAGTCTTTCAGCTACTTATTATTTGTGTGTGCTTTTGCCCTGCAGTAGCAGAGTTGAGAAGTTTCATCAAAGACCCTATAGCCCACAGAGTCAAAAATATTTATCTGGCGTCTTCAGAGGTTTATAACTTGTTTTGTGCTGTGGAGTCCTTTTTCAGTCTAGAGAAGCCTAAGATCCCTTCTGAGAAAATAAAGTAAAATACATAGCTTTGTAAAGGAAACACATTTTAGTGAAATAAAATTATTAAAATATATTTTATAATGCTTGTAATATAGTAATAAGTGCTTCTTTATTAGCCTATTAAATAACAACAACCAGTAGCTCTGTAACCTTGTAATTTTGTTTCTTCTCCATGTACGCAAGGTACAGAAATACTAAGTGATTAAGCCAGTATGAAGAACTGAAATCTAGTAAACGGGTAAAGTCTTGTCTAGATTCTAGATACAGTGCTATTCAGTAGAATTTTCTGTGGTTTGGAAAAATTTTCTGTCTTCACTGTCCATATGGTAGCCACTGGTCATAAGTGGCTATTGA
Organism: Colobus angolensis palliatus; assembly: GCF_000951035.1. Taxonomy (NCBI): domain Eukaryota; kingdom Metazoa; phylum Chordata; class Mammalia; order Primates; family Cercopithecidae; genus Colobus; species Colobus angolensis. The sequence goes on along the minus strand of NW_012115699.1, from coordinate 2,026,445 downwards.
GCTCTTGAAATGTGGCTATAGTGAGACTGAGAAATTGAATTTTTAGTTGCATTTGAATAGTCACATGGGGCTAGTGGCTACTGTACCAAACAATGCTACTATAAAAGATGGTGGATTAGACCAGGTGCGATGGCTCGCATCTGTAATCCCAGCACTTTGGGAAGCCTAGGCGGCTGGATCACCTGAGGTTGGGAGTTCAAGACCAGCCTGGCCAAAATGGCGAACCCCCATCTCTACTAAAAATATAAAAATTAGCCAAGCATCGTGGCACGCACCTGTAATTCAAGGGGCTGAGGCAAAAGAATTGTTCGAACCTGGGAGGCAGAGGTTGCAGTGAGCAGAGATCACGCCAGTGTACTCCAGCCCAGGCGACAGAGCAAGACTCCATCTCAAAAACAAAAAAAGATGGTGGATTAAACAACATAAGGCAGTGCTTGTGAAGTGTTGGCAGCACTGGCCCCACCTAAGGAGAGAGGGCAGCGTTTGAAAATGTATGGGATTATTTAACTGATTATAGTGGTTGAGTTGTTGCTGGCACGTAGTGCCCTACAGGCAAGGGTTGATAAATGTCTTACAGGAGTGCAGAACAGTTCAGCAGGGTGAATTGCCCCTCCCCCACTGATCAAAAATTGAAAACTTGTCCTGTGAGGAACACCTGAAAGTTCAAAGGACTTACTGGCTGGAGAAGAAAAGATGGAGGAATGTGTTCATTTTAAGGGCAGGCAAGTGGAAGAAAAGCATTTATTTGTGTTCAGAAGGAATGTCTGCCTCGAAATAGTCCCTCTAGCAGAGGCTGCTTGTTATTAATAGAAGATGATAATTTACCTCTCAGCCCTAGATGATTGTATATCAGATAGGATGATGTATGTGAAGAATTATTCATAAGTTATAAATTTGTAAAAACATGATGTGTTTATTATTGAACAATATGCTGACATTATTGATTCATCCCTTGTCTGCTCAGCATCTGCTGTGTGAGAACCCTTGAACTAGGTATTGAATATGCAGAAACAGGACAGATGCGATACTCTTCCTTGAACTTTTACGTCTTTATTTTCACTTGAGCGGTTACCTTTATGTAGCACTAATGTCTTACTACTGTGTCCCATTGCTTGTGACTTACTAATTAAACCCTACCAAGTCATCTCAGGAAAATCACCTCCAAAATAAGAATTTCTGTGTCCATATTCATATACTTGAGTATTTGAACCTAACTGTCTTATCTTAACCCTGCCTGCACATTAAAATCCTCTAGGGAGCTATAAAAACATACTTTTCTCAGCTCTGCCTCAGATCAACATCTGAATTGCTAGTGTAGAGGCCTGGGTATGTCAAGCTTCTCAGGTGACTGTGATGTGTAGCCAGGGTTGAGAATTGCTACTATAACCTGCTGTGATGATTTTGAATCTTAAATGCTTTGGGAGGAGGACATGACCTTCATCATGTCCCTGACAGTAGTCTGTAAATAAATACTAATCTATACAAAAGCAAATAACATGATTTTATATTACTTGTTCTTGATGAGTATTTATTGACTTCTAGTGATTACTTTATTGCTTCATGATTTACTCAAGGACTTTTAATTTTCCCTAGGACTGATGTCAAGCATATTGGTCTGTGATATATCTCTTTTTGTTTGTTTGTATCTAACATTGGAGCTTTTGCGCATCTCCAAGTACATGACATTTTTCTGTTTATTTCTCAAGGAATTTGGGTCAACTTGTGGGAAAGTTTAGAAAATTTCACTAGAGCCTCAGTAGCTTGACATCTTTTTAGTAGTTTGAAATGCTTAAAATGGTGAAAATTTCTCTTGCCATTTCTTTACTGTAGTATTTTTCTTAAGAAACCATTTTTTCCAGAATGAAGATAAATTTCATCTTAGATCATGCATGAAGAAACTTGTTTTAAATTGGAAGAGTTTATGCTAATGATGTTTATGCTGTACAATATGAAGAAAAAAATAAGGCTCTCTTAAGAGTTGTTGTCATTTAAAATTTTTCACCTGGTAAATGAACCTGATTATTTTCTTTACACTTCTTAATGTCTCATGTTTATTCACGTGCGGCTCACTATAGAACCGCAGAGGCTAATTTGGCTTTGCTCTGTTACTGTTTGTAGTATGTTTCTGATTTCTTGTAAGTGTGGGTAGGAGGGAAGGAGGACATCATAGTGTAGTATCTGTCTTACTTGGTAAGTCAGACTGGTCTGTCACTGATCCTTCTAACTTCTGTAGCTCTCACTGATTGGGGAACACTACACTCAACCCCCTCCACATCCCTGTGCTGACAATCTCAGAGCTTCCAGAAATGAGAAATAGCCACCCCTCAACAAAGTGAGCAGTACCTGATGAGTAAGAGAGTTAAAAGATAAAATGAAGTGGTTTCAGTACATTTTCTGATACTTCTAGATTTGGTTGATTTTTCTAAATTGTATTTGATCTCTATTAAGTTTTCTTCCTTTACTGATACAGATTTTGAGCCATTTATTAAAGTCACATTCATATATCAAAATAGCAAATAATTTAGGAAAATGGTGCTTTTTTCTTTTTCTTAAATGTGAGGAATATTTACTTACATTGGTCTTTGGTTTTTAATGTCCTCCTCTTTGTTTCCTTCAGTTAAGATCCCAGATGCAGCTTTTATTCAGGCAGCCCGCAGAAAACGTGAATTGGCCAGAGCCCAAGATGACTATATTTCTTTGGATGTAGAACATACCTCTACCGTCTCTGCTATGAAGAAAGAGAGTGAAGATGACCCTGAGAGTGAGCCTGATGACCATGAAAAGAGAATACCATTTACCCTAAAACCTCAAACATTTAGACAAAGGATGGCTGAGGAATCAAGTATGTGTATACCAATATATGAAGATTAGGATATTTTTCATTAGAATATAATATTATGAGAGAATCTCCATAAAAATGTAATGTGCTGTCTCACATTGTAGAGTGTTGATAATGGTTTTTAACATTGATTTGGTCCATGATATTATGACCTCTAAAAGATGTACCTGTATCAAAATGTTATTATCAAGGAGTGTATGTAATAATGTTTATTAATATCTGACCCCCTCTTGATCTTTTTTAACAGGTTTAAAAAAATGTGCAGTATCTTATTTTTAAAACATTGAAAACAATCGTCACATTTATAAATATATTTTTTCAACATGGAAGCATCTACAGAGATTTTCGATGTCATGTATTAAAATCTTCCCTGCTGTAATAAAAAATTTCATCTACCCACAATGCTAAGCCTTAAAGGACTGTTTTCACGTTTCTCATTTATAATATATGCATTTTACCAAGGTTTTTGTAACTTTTTTTTTTTCTAGGAAAAGACTTAGTTCCTTACAACTTACTTTTAAATGTTTAGATTCTTAGGTAGTAATTGAGAGATTTTTGATGAGAAAAACCGAACATTTCATTCTTTCTCAGTTTTTTTACTGAGAAATATATAGGGCTGTAGTGTTTTGAGTACGGGTTCTGGAGTCAGATCCCAGGATCCAACTTCCAACTTCGTCATAGTCTTCAGACAGCTATTTAACCTCCCAATATCTGTGTTTCCTCACTTGTGAAATGAGGGTAATAATGGTGCCTTCTTCCCAGAATTATTGTGAAGAATAAATAACACGTAAAGTCGTGCTAAGCCTGTGTAGAATAAGCTCAAAAAATGTTGGCTGCTGCAATTAAAATGGAAAAATATTAAATGTTTACATGTGAACTTTTTTTCCCCCTAGTAAGTAGAAATGAAGAAACAAGTGAAGAAAGTCAGGAAGATGAAAAACAGGATATTTGGGAACGACAACAAATGAGGAAAGCAGTTAAAATCATAGAGGTAATCATTCTTTATACCATGTATATTAGATTCCTGTGGCTGCTATAACAAATTACCACAAACTTGGGACTCAAAAGAACAGACATTTGTCACAGGGCGGAGGCCAGAATCTGAAGTCAAGGGGTTTGCTTCCTCCAAAGGCCCTGGGGGTTTGTGGGGAGCAGGTAATTCTTCCTTGCCTCTTCCAACTTCTGGTGGTTCCGGATATTTCTTGGCTTGTGACTACATAACTCCTGTCTCTGCTTCTGTCTTCACGTGGCTTTTTCCATGTCTCTACTGTGTGTTTTTCTCATAGCGATACTTGTCATTGGATTTAGGGCCCACTCAGATAATCCAAGATCCTTCACTTAATTACAACCACAAAGACTCTTTTTCCGAATAAGGTCATATTTGCACTTTCCAGGGATTAAGTCATGGATGTATCTTTTGGGAGGCCTCCATTCAACCCACTACACTGTGCGTATTATCTTATTTTTCCACTCGATTATAAATACCTTGAGGGTATTATTTTTTTAATCTTTAATTTTATAATAATTGACAGTTTATATTGGACAGGTGCTTAAAAGTAAAGTTTAAGCCTCAAACTTTACTTTCAGACACCTGTTCTGTATAATATAAATATATCCACTTTTCTTTTTGGAAACTGTTTTTTTCACTTCACAATATAACAGACATCTCACTGCAATGGTGTATCTACTTCTACTGCATCTTAATGATTTCATAGCAATCTAGTGAATAGATGTATTATCATTTATATATTAAATCTCATTATGTGATTTCTCAGATAATTTTTTATTATAGTGAACCTTGTAAATATTATACACAAATGCGTTATACCTATATTATGATACATAACTGTGTTACATTTCTGCATACACAAATATAGCTTTGTGTTTTATTTAATTTTTAAAAAGATGTAAACAAAGTAAATATCCAATAATAGGGGTCTTGGTGCAATACAGTAGGGTGGGACACTTATGAATCGCTAAAAATTATGTTAGAAACCAAAGCCCAAGAGGCTGAGTCAGGTGGATCACTTGAGTCCAGGAGTTCAAGACTAGTTGGGCAACATGACGAAACCCTACTGCTACAAAAAATACAAAAATTAGCCAGGTATGGTGGCACACACCAGTAGTCCTAACTACTTGGGGGCTGAGGTGGGAGGATTGCTTGAGCCCAGGAGGTCAAAGCTGCAGTAAGCCAAGATCGCGCCACTGCACTTCAGCCTGGGTGACAGAGTGAGACCCTGTCTCATTTAAGACTAAAAACAACAGCAACACTAAAGCCCAGATTTGTCCAGGCATAGTGGCTCACACCTCTTATTCCAGCATTTTGGAAGGCCAAGGAGGGAGGATCACTTCAGCCCAGTAGTTTGAGACCAGCCTGAACAACCTGAGCTCTACTAAAAACAAATAAAACTAGCCAGGCCTGGTGGGGCGTGCCTATAGTCCCAGCAACTTGGGAGGCTGAGCTGGGAGGATCACTTGAGCCCAGGAGTTCTGGGTGCAGTGAGCTGTGATCACACCACTGCACTCCAGCCTGGGCAACAGAGTGAGACCCTGTCACTAAAAATGAATGAATGAATGTAAAGTTTAAACAAGTAGTGAGCTTTGAAACCTAACAAATGTACTGTATTTGGGGTTATAAGTCCTAGATTTGGGCTCTGGGTCTGCTGCTAGAATATAAGCTCTATGAGGTCAAGAATTGCAATCCTAGTATACATCAGAGGTTCCCAAACACTCTCATTCATGGAGCCGTTAGTGTCTTGGTAATTTTATCATGATACTCGTAAGCCAAAAGAAGTACCAAACAATTCTATTTATTAAGTAGTTCAAAGAATTTTATACAATTTATGTCCTAAGAACTAACCATTTGGAAAAAAAATACAGATAATTTGAAGGCAGAACATTTTTATTTTATTTTTAAATAACCAAAATTCCTTACTAATGAGATGTGTGTTCCTGTTAGGCATGCATGACTTTTCAAACCTTGGAATCAGATTGGACACTGTCACTCTCATTTCCATGTTAATCTTCACACAATACTTGTTTTTATCATAGCATCGTCCCAAAACCCAGCTCCACAAATATGACTTCATCAAAAGGAATGGAACCCATTCTGTTTTTTTTTTTCTTTTTTTTTATGAGACAGTTTTGCCTTGTCACCCAAGCTGGAGTACAGTGGCATGATCTCGGCTCACTGCAACCTCCACTTCCCAGGTTCAAGCAATTCTCAGGCCTCAGTCTCCTGAGTAGCTGGGACTACAGGTACACACCACCACGCCTGACTGATTTTTTTGTATTTTAGTAGAGATGGGATTTCATCATGTTGCCTAGGCTGATCTCAAACTCCTGAGCTCAGGCAGTCTGCTCACCTCAACCTCCCAAAGTGCTAGGATTACAGGCGTGAGCCACCATGTCTGGCCATATGGAACACATTCTAATGTAACTGTGAACTAAAAGCTAGTAGTCCAACAGATGTTGAGTATTACGGTTTTTCCCCAAAAAATTTAAAATGTCTCACTACACCCTTTTAAATTTGCTAGGATGCCTTTGCACACAGTTTAGGAACCACAATATGCATACAATTTTGAATTCTGCTTTCCTTGCTTGACATATTATAAATTACCTTCTCTTGTTTGTACATTGTTGTAATAACTGATTTTATTAGCTACATAATATTCACTGGAGTCACTGAATCATAATCTTCTTAACCATTCTTCATTTTGGACATTTTAGGTTCTTTGCAATCTGATTTTTTTTTATTAACAAATAAGAATCAGTGAATATTTAATTATTTTTCCTCCTCTCCTTTCTTTTGTTCAAATGTATGTTTTTGAACTAATCCTTTGTAATAATTTCCAAGAACTGTATTACTAATCAAGAGATGAATGTTTTTATGGCACTTAGTGTATTTTTCTCTATTGCCTTCTAAAGAAAACTTAGCTCAATCTGTAATGTCACCAATATCAGGGAATATTTTACTATAATCTTGCCCTCTTCAGGTGCAAGTATAGTTGGTGAAAATGGAATCTCACACTTATTTGATTTGCATTTTTATTGCTAATGTGAGTACATTTACTGATTCCTTTATTGAAAATCTACCATTTGCCACCGTATTAGTTTCCTGTGGCTCCCGTAACAAATTACCGCAGACTTGGTGGCTTAAAACAATAGAAGTTTATTCTCTCTCAGATCTGGAGGCCAGAAGTCCAAAATCAAAATGGCAGTAGAGCATCCCCCCTTTCCAAAAACTCTTAGAAGAGAATCCATTCCTTGAATCTTCTAGTTTCTGGTGGCTGTTGGCATGCCTTAGCTTGTGGCCTCATCTCTCTTTGTTCCATCTTCACATCTGCTTCTTCTCTTGTGCCCCAAAATTCCCTGTCTCTTAGGATGGAACATGTAATTGTATTCAGGCTCCATTGGGATAATCCAGGACATGCACCTCATCTCAAAGTCTTAATTACATCTTTTGCCATATAATGAACAACATGAATGTGAACATGTTTTCATGGGGTCACCATTAGCCTGCTACGGCCACTTACAACGTTGTACAACCTTTGCAGGAAGGAGGACAACTAAACAAAACAATTATAGTGAAATCCTACAGGTTCTGTGACAGAACTCTTTGCAGGGTCCTGAGGTGGCACAAAGGAGCAATTGGGTGGTCAAGTTTTATAGGAGGGAAGGTAAATGAGAAAGTTTGAGAAAGCCTTTACGGAACTGGTGATATTTGAATGGGTCATTGACTGCAAAATATCAAGAGTGTTTGGAGATTTTGTAGGTATGCGCAGAGGTAGATGGGAGGCTTGGTGAGAATTGAAAGGACAAAAGATGATGCTTCATGGAAAATATAAAAAGAATAGCTAAGCCAGTGAAATTGGCTAAATGTCTGGTCAATTTTCTTCATGTGTCTTTGTGTAAAATAGAGGTTCTTCAGCATTTTTTGAACATTCCAAGCGTGGAGAAGCTGCGATTAGACAGAGGATGCTAATATGAAATATACCATTTTATAAGATATATGTTAGCAGTGCATTTCTTTACAAGGAACAGAAAACCCAAATAAGAATTTCTTGGCCAGGCTCGTTGGCTCACGCCTGTAATCCCAGCACTTTGTGGGAGGCCGAGACAGGCAGATCACGAGGTCAGGAGATCGAGACCATCCTGGCTAACGTGGTGAAACCCCGTCTCTACTAAAAGTACAAAAAATTAGCCAAGCGTAGTGGTGCTACTTGAGAGGCTGAGGCAGGAGAATGGCATGAACCCGGGAGGCGGAGCTTGCAGTGAGCTGAGATCGCGCCACTGCACTCCAGCCTGGGTGACAGAGCGAGACTCTGTCTCAAAAAAAAAAAGAATGTCTTAAAGAAAAGTAAAAACTTTACCTACATATCCTCCAGCAGACTTCCATTTACTTTTCATTGACTAGAATGGAGTTGGAGTTAAATAGGTACTTCTATCACGGAAATAGGTGTCAGGTCAGCCAGACAGGTCTGTCTGCTCCGCCAGTTAATATTCATGAAGGATTGTTGTTTCTTAAAAAACTGGATGACTTTCTGAGAGTACATTAGACCATAACCAAAATTAGCTTCAAAACTAAACTTTTTAAAAAATGTAATTTTTAGAATTTGCTTCTTAAATATGAATTTAAACTTCTAAATTTTAAAACAATTTAAAACATTTTATTGGGACCATGAAAAATTACAAAGACATGGAGTTTTTTAGCTTGAAGAGACCTTGGATCATCCAGTCCCTTTTCATGCTGTTAATGTTTCGAAGGTAAAAGAAATGGTTTTGTAAAAATCTATTTTTATTTTTTTAGGAAAGAGACATAGATCTTTCCCATGGCAGTGGATCTTCAAAAGTGAAGAAATTTGATACCTCCATTTCATTTACACCAGTAAATTTAGAAATTATAAAGAAGCAATTAAATACTAGGTGAGCAATACTTATTTTGAAATTTACATTTGTCCTAGATATTTAATACTAGATATATAGCACTATATTCTTTTAGATTATTAAGTACTGATATTAAACAAACTTATAAGGGAAAAAAGGATCTCCTGTGTTATCATACTAACACAATTGATTTCATTTTTGTATACAGCAGTCCCCCCATATCTGCATTTTTGCCTTCTGTGGTTTCAGTTATCAGTGGTGAAACCCTAGTCCGAAAATATTGAATGGAAAATTCCAGAAATAAACAATTCATATGTTTTAAATTGCATGCTGTTCTAAGTAGTGTGATGACATCTCGAGCTGCCCTGCTTCATCCTGCCCAGGATGAGAATCATGCTTTTGTCCAACATCTCTTTGCTCTGTAAGCCAGCAGCGTGTTAGTCATGTAACCATCTCAGTTATCAGATCAACTATTGCAGTATCACCAGTGCTTGTGTTCAGGTAACCCTTATTTTACTTAATAATGGCCCCAGAGTGCAGGCGTACTGTATGTAATATATAAATTAAACTTTATCATAGTTATGTATGTATAGGGAAAAAACAGCATATATAGGCTTTGATATTATTTGCATTCACTGTGGGTGTTGGAACCTATTCCCATGATTAAGGGGTGACTACCATAATGTCTTTTTAGTCTTTGTAACATATTTTACATGGTTAAAATCAGTAAATACAAAATTCTACTTTTTTATTTAATATGGTTATAAGCATTTTTCTATATTACCAAATAGCCTTTAATTTTTTAAAAAAACTATCATGTTTGTCCATATAGTTGTTATATCATAATTTACTTAAATATTTCTCTGTTGGACATTTTGATCTAGAACAGGAGTCAGCAAGTGCCTTTTTGTGTAAAAGACTGGATAGTAAATATTTTAGGCTTTAAGGGCTGGATGATTGCTGTTGTAACTGCTCAACTCTATGTTACAGCATGAAAACAGCCATAGACAATATGTAAACATATAAGCTTGGCTGCATTCCAATAGAACTTTTTTTATAAAAACAAAGGGTGGGCTGGTAGTTTGCCAGCCCCCTAGAGTACAGAGATAACCTTGCATGAGGAATAAAAAACAGCAGATCATTGATTTATTGTAGCATTTTATTTTTTCTGGATAACTTTATTATATTTTATTTTTTGTTAACTAGGTTTTTTATTTTAAAAAGACCATACACTCTCATTGTTAAAACATAAAATAACCAGTGGAAAGGATATACAGAACAAAGTAAATTACCACCCTCCCTAGAGGAAACCACTGCTACCATTTTCTTATGTTTTCTTCCAGAGGTGGTCTATATATATATCTTTACAAGCACATATGTACTTACATATTCCCCTGTTTTTATACAAAAAAGGAAGCACATTATGTACCTTGCTCTGTACCTAGCTTTTTCTACATAATATTTACTTACAAATTCACTGCTATAGTCAGAAATATTCTACTTAACTAAAACATTTCATTAATAATGCCTACTACACATTATTATCTTGATTAATTTCTTAATTCTCACTGTCCTTTATATAAAGCAAAGAAAGATTCTGAAAGACAAATGCAAGAAAACTTGAAGAGAGAGTATTTGGCTTAAGCAGGTGCTAAAGGGTTTACTTTTATTGTGGTGGTCTTTGCTTATCTAGTCTGTACACCCAGATTTATATGATTGTCAGTTTCCTTGTGGTCTTTGGAAATATTTGCATTAGATTCCTACTTTTGAAAAAGTTTGAAAAATAAACTAATTTTTATTTTATTTATTTAGATTAACATTACTACAGGAAACTCACCGCTCACACCTGAGGGAGTATGAAAAATATGTACAAGATGTCAAAAGCTCAAAGAGTACCATCCAGAACCTAGAGAGTTCATCAAATCAAGCTCTAAATTGTAAATTCTATAAGAGCATGAAAATTTATGTGGAAAATTTAATTGACTGCCTTAATGAAAAGGTACATATCAATATTTATGTCATTTCCTGCAGAAAACCCCTTATGCAATTAAGAAAAGTGTAAATCTCACAATTAGATACTTTTCTCTAGTATTTTTCCTACACATTTTTAAAATAAGATGATAATAAGCATTCTCTTAATGTTGGATATTCAAGTTTTTTGCAGTTATTTTATTATAAGTAACATTGTATAAAATTTTGTATATACATTTTTGTTATAATTTTATCTGTTTAAGGAAAATTCCTTGAAAATGAAGTCAGAGAAAATGAATTATTTAAGTCTAAATATTTTTAAGGCTTATGAAACATTACAAAATTGACCTCCAGAAAGATTGTGCCAGTTTTATTAGTTTACTAGATTAGGAATAAACGGATTTTGTTTTTACATATTGTATTTTGATCTCAAGCAAACTCTGGTTTTCTTCTTGTGAATTATTTGTTTCTTGTCTTTGCCCTGTTACCTTTGTGGTTATCAGTAGAGATTTTTTTTTCTTTTCTAGTTTTGTTAGAGTATGAACAATTCTTTATAGCTTAAAATTTTTTAATGCTTTATCCTGCTTGTTGTGAACTTACCAGTTTTGTCTTTTGAATTTGTTTGTAATGGTTGTTCTTTAAACGTTCAGATGTTTTTGAGATTTTTAGTTTTAGTTTTTGATTTATGCATACTAAGTTCTTAAATTGGGGTGGGCCTTCAGTTATCCGTTTTTAAAAAAAAGATTAGCCATTTCAATAAAGTATACTCTACTTTCCACATTATTTTTGTTATTTTTATTTCATTTATTTTTTTGAAGAGGGGGACAGAGTCTCGCTCTGTCACCTGGGCTGGAGTGTAGTAGCACGATCTCAACTCACTGCAACCTCTGCCTCCTAGGTTCAAGCGATTCTTGTGCCTCAGCCTCCTAAGTAGCTGGGACTACAGGCGTGCACCACCACACCCAGCTAATTTTTTGTATTTTTAATAGAAACGGGGTTTCGCCATGTTGCCCAAGCTGGTCTGGAACTCGTGAGCTCAGACAATGTACCTGTCTCAGCCTCCCAAAGTTCTAGGATTATAACTAAGCCACCGCACTCAGCCCACATTATTTTTTGTTTATAATGAAAATGTTGCTAAACAATGGGATGCTTTGTCCCAATTGTGGTTTTAAGTTGGCTATCTTCTACTACCACTTGGTAGTTACTTTCTGAAGTATTACAATGTAATTTTCTTTTTTCATTCCTCCTTGAAAAATTACACTGTTAAAATTTTGTCAGCCTGTGCATTAATGTATTCATAGCAGCAGCTGTGGAGTATGAAAGGAGTAGGAGGAATTGTTGCTCCCCAAAATAGGAGCGTTTCAATTTCAACTAGTCTCATTTCTGTATCACATCACAACTTTGTTACCTGTCTCTGGTTAGTTTTTCTCCATTCCCAAATTTTTCAAATTTCACCAGCTTTGAGTGCCCCCCCACCTACTTTCCACACCCTCAGCCTGTGAAAACATCTGTATCCTTCATTTTTTCTTATTCTTCTGTCTCAAAAAAAATCTTCTATCTCAAACTTTAATGCATGTTCCTGACTCCATCCCATTTGTTTTTTTTGTTTTTTTTTTGAGACAGAGCCTTGCTCTGTTGCCGAGGCTGGAGTACAGAGTGGCGCAATCTCAACTCATTATAACCTCCACCTCCAGGGTTCAAGTAATTCTCCTGCCTCAGTCTCCTGAGTAGCTGGGATTGAAGGTGGGCACCACTGCGCCTGGCTAATTTTTGTATTGTTAGTGGTAGACAAGGGGTTTCACTATGTTGGCCAGGCTGGCCTTGAACTCCTGACCTCAGGTGATCCACCCACCTCCCAAAGTGCTGGGATAACAGGCATGAACTACCACACCTGGCCCCCATTTAGTTTATCTATCTCTGATAATTATAACAGTTCCAGTAGACTAAGTCAATTTTCTGATTTTTAATATTAAAGGTATTGACAGCTAGGTCTGTTGCACACAATGTTTTATACTTGAAATATGATAGTATTGGGAATGTTTCTTTGAGAATTAAGCATACAAATATGCTTATGTATCTTCTAAATTGTACTTTTGTGTGTATATATATATATATATTTCGTTATTGATGACCTACAAAATATTACTTATATATATGTATTTCAGATTATCAACATCCAAGAAATAGAATCATCCATGCATGCACTCCTTTTAAAACAAGCTATGACTTTTATGAAACGCAGGCAAGATGAATTAAAACATGAATCAACGTATTTACAACAGTTATCACGTTAGTGTTTTTCCTGTTCAATACAATTTATTATTCATTAAGCTAAATTATGTGAAGAAGAAAAATATTTTTATAAACATGTTTTTCATGTATTTTCCCACAAACCCTTTACTCACCAGCTTCCAAAAACTCAAAGCATTTAGAAATAGGACTTAAGAATGTTTTAAATTAAGTCCAAGACTAAAAAATAAACATAACTTCCAATTATTTACTATTTCAGACAGAATATGTACATAGCCATGTAGAGAATGTTTTGAGACAAGTTCGCATAATTCTTTAGACTCTGTCAGAAATCTAACTTCATAGTTTCAAAGTCACTTTACAGATTGGTTCTGGTGAGTTTCAATACAAATTTATCTTTAAGATTTCATTATACAAAATATGGATACCTCCTTTTTTTTTTCCTCATTGATTTTGTACTTTCAGAGATATCTTCCTTTGATTAAGGTGCTATCAGGAGATAGTGAAAGACCGTAACCAAGTAACTAGTAAATGTAAAGGCAAAGTGACTTTCAGTGAAACACACAACCCTTAGTGGATTGTAAATAATGGTATTACATATTAAAATAAGAAATAATGTGAATAAACACAGTAGTGCCTCTAATCTGCAGTTTTACTTTCCATAGTTTCAGTCAACAATGGTCCAAAAATGAATGAGTACAGTACAATAAGATATTTTGAGATAGAGATACCCAACATTCCTATAACATACATTATGGTATATTGTTTTCATTGTTCTACTTTATTGCTATTGTTAGTCTTTTACTGTGCCTAATTTATAAATTAAACTTTATCATAGGTGTGTATATAGAGGAAAAAACAAATAGGGTTTGGTACTGTATGTGGTTTCAGGCATCCACTGGGGTTCTTAGAATGTATCACCTGCAGATACATTCTAAGGGGATACATTCTAAGGGGGGGACTCCTGTATTGATAAAGCCAATATTTCTTGCATTTGGCTATGGAAAAAAACTAGTAACTACTGGAAAAGAATACAAGGAAACGAAACTTTTTGGTAGAACTTTGCTGCTGTTCTCAATAATAGCAACAGTACACCAGCCAAAGTACATTTTTAGGTGAACATTTTCGTCAGCCAAAATACATTTTTAGGCCAATGAACCTCATGCCTGTTAATATTGCAATAAAGAGTTAACACTGAAATTTCATTGCATAATTAATTGCAAAATTTAAGCATATTTGTGTATTTACTTATGCATATATGTTTATACATCCATGATGTTACCTTTATTTTCAAAGCATTTTACTTTTTTCTTTTGAGAATTTGTAGTATGAAGTCAATTTTATTTATTAACAGGCAAAGATGAGACGTCCACAAGTGGAAACTTAGCACTAGATGAAAAAACTCAGTGGATTTTAGAAGAGATTGAATCTCGAAGGTACCTATATAAAGTGAAGATTTAAAGAAAGCATCATTGAGGAAGTACTTTTCACTACTTAAATGTAATTAGCCACATGATGTCATGAAGTATACCTGATATACGTTATTAATTTGTGAAAATAAAAATAGAAGCAAAATTTAGTAAAACCATCCTTGACTGCTTTAAAGACACATGGGTATATTTGGATCAGTTAAAAGGAATGGGTAAAATGACATTTATCAGGCTGGGAATTGCTTGTAACTCTGGGGAAAAGAAAGAGAGATCAGCCTGTTACTGTGTCTATATAGAAAGAAGTAGACATAAGAGACTCCATTTTGTTCTGTATTTGAGATGCTATTAATCTGTGACCCTACTCCCAACCATGTCCTTGCAAGAGACATGTGCTGTGGTGACTCAAAGTTTAAAGGATTTTGGGCTGTGCAGGATGTGCTTTGTTAAACAAGTGCCTGAAGGCAGCTTGCTGGTTAAAAGTCATCACCATTCTCTTAATCTCAAGTGTACTCAGGGACACGTACACTGCCAAAGGTTGCAGGGACCTCTGCCTAGGAAAGCTAGATATTGTCCAAGGTTTCTCCCCATGTGATAGTCTGAAATATGGCCTCGTGGGATGGGAAAGACCTGATCGTCCCCCATCCTGACACCTGTGAAGAGTCTGTGCTGAGGAGGACCAGTACAAGAGGAAAGAAGGCCTCTTGGTGGTTGTTGGCAGTTGAGATAGAGAAAAGTATCTGTCTCCTGCCCGCCCCTGGGCGATGGAACATCTCGGTATAAAACCCGATTCTATGTTCTATTTACTGAGAAAGGAGAAAACTGCCTTAGGGCGAAAGGTGGGACTTGCTAGCACAGCACTGCTCTTTATGCACTAAAAAGGTTTATGAAGATGTTTGCATATGCATATCAAGGCACAGCACTTTTCCTTAAACTTATTCATGTCACAGAGATCTGTATTCGTATGTCTTACTGCTGACCTTCTCCCTAAGATGATCCTATTATCCTTCCACTTCGCTTTTTTCTAAGATGATAAAGATAATTATCAGTAAATACTAAGGGAACTCAGAGACCAGTGCCGGCGTGGGTCCTCTGTATGCTGAGCGCCGGTCCCCTGGGCCCACTTTTTCTTTCTCTATACTTTGTCTCTGTGTGTCATTTCTTTTCTCAAGTCTCTCCTTCCACCTAATGAGAAACACCCACAGGTGTGGAGGGGTAAGCCACCCCTTCATGTAACTAGAAACCGTTCCTAATTGTAATTACCCCCTCTTCAGAATCTGGTTAGCCCATGGGAATGTCCTAACTGGGAATGTCTTAGAAGAAAAAACAAAAAAACAAATGGAGAACTACCAACTCAAACTAATGAAACTAAAAATGTCAAAAATATTAATAAAATTGTGCACTGATATATTTTTGGCCATTTAAAATAAATGATAAAATTACTTATTTTCAGCAAGAGGTAAAAAAAAAATTAAGCATTTATTTTCAGCAAGATCTATTTACTTTTTGTTTATTTTTGGTTTGTTGCAAAATATAGGACAAAAAGAAGACAAGCAAGGATGCTTTCTGGGAATTGTAACCATCAGGAAGGGACATCTAGTGATGATGAACTGCCTTCAGCAGAGATGATTGACTTCCAAAAAAGCCAAGGTCAGTTACCAAGTTTCTAATATATCATGGTTTGAGTTTTGAAATGGTGAGAAACGCTTTGCTGTGATTGCCCTTAATAAATACGTAAGCTATATAAAACAGTTGGTTAAATTCAGAAAAAATGAAACACATTTTTCCTCTGTAAGACTCTCTTCCTACCTCTGAATAATGGAGTAAAATGAAGGTAGGAGCATTGTGAGTATTCTTGTATCTTCATAGTTTTTTCTCTTAGACTTTCTCCTATTACTAGTGAACATCTTCATTTCACTTCTTTACCACACATAGTTTCCATATTGTCATTTTTAACTTAAAACATTTGAATTTGGTGAAACTATAAATTTGGGTTCCAAGGGAGATTTTGTTCTGTGTAATCTTAGACAAATGTCTTGTCCTCCCTAAATTTGATGTTGTTTTGCCTGTAAATAAGTAGACTATACCTATATGGTAAGGAAGATAGCTACGATGGTAAAATGAGATTAATGTATTTCTGTTGGCATATAGCAGGGGTATATATGGTAGCTTTTATTAGTGTTGATATTGTTACTTAGTTGCTAAAGTGTTTTTTTAATAAAAATTTATGTTAATATAAAAGGACGGAATTTTAGCTCAATTGATTACAGTCTGGCATGACCGTGTTTTTAAGGAAGCATACTTAAAGTTCACAACTTAAAATGCATAAAGAGACTTATTTTGTTGACAGGTGACATTTTACAGAAACAGAAGAAAGTTTTTGAAGATGTGCATGATGACTTTTGTAACATCCAGAATATTTTGTTGAAGTTTCAGCAATGGCGAGAAAAGTTTCCTGACTCCTATTATGAAACTTTCGTTAGTTTGTGCATACCAAAGCTTTTAAATCCCCTAATACGAGTTCAGTTGATTGATTGGAATCCTCTTAAGGTATTTATGCTTCATATGTGAAAATTTATCCTGATTACATTAGTATACTTAAATTCCCTTACTATTATGTTAGCTATTAAATACCTTACCCTTACAGTTGGAACTGAAATTTAGAGCTTTGGAACAATAGTCAGAAAATGTGTGCTTTCAGCTACATTCTTTTCTTGGCTCTCACTTGACTTTTAGGCTGAGCATCATTAACATCAGTAAAGCAAACACATTTTTTTTAGTTTCTTATACATTAAATTGAAAATCCTGCCAGAAAGTATAAGGTACTGTTGGGTTTGGAGAAAGTAGATATAAAAGCCTTGTTTCAAGAATTCTTGAGTTGGAGATGACATACTGGGAGGAGTTGCTTAGGGTGGCGTTGAGGAGGTGGAATGCAAGCCTTTGAAGAGTTTATGGGATAAACAGGATGAATCACAAAGGGAAAGGTGTTTCCTAAAGGTATAAAGGGAGAAATATTAGTTCAGGAGCTAGAAATTGCAGATACTTAGATCCTAAGTTAAGAAATATAAACTCTATTCAGTGAATTTGACTGACTAAAAGAAAAAAAAAAGAAATATGAACTCAGCAACTGTCTACTGTGTAATAGAACCTTTAACTAAATCACATACAAATTACATTTTTATGCTTATGAGAATTGAAGGGGCCAGAAATAAACTTTGCTTGAAATGGATGAATTTTTTTATAAACAAATTCATTCATGGCTGTTTCAAGTGCCTAACAAATGTATACTTTGCTCCTAGCAGAGTACTTGCCACGTGGTAGGCTCTAAAGGCTCCGGCACACACTAGGTGGTTGTTGAGTGTTTATTGTGTAATTGAATGCATGAAATGCGGCTTCTTGTTATGCTACTTACACACCACATCTCAGTCATGCTGTCCTGCTATCCTGCCTAGCCTTGGTGGTCTAGTGTTAAAACAGGGAATTAGTCTCCTCTGATCCTTAGAAAAGCTCTGGTGATTATTGAAAAAAACAATAACTATTTTAAAATACACTAATGTTGAAGGATTTCTTCATAACTTTTATCGTTTTCTTTGTAAGTTGGATTCCACAGGTTTAAAAGAGATGCCATGGTTCAAATCTGTAGAAGAATTTATGGATAGCAGTGTAGAAGATTCAAAGAAGGAAAGTAGTTCAGATAAAAAAATCTTGTCTACAATCATCAACAAAACAATTATTCCCCGACTTACAGGTACTGCTTCATAACCTTGATAAAATTAAATTATTTTCTGACAGAGTATATAAGGTTGTTAATTTCAGTTATATTCACAAAGTTTTTTCATAAGTTTTTAAATACAAGGAAATGTTATATGTAGTAAAAATCAAGAGCTGTCAAATGTAAGCTGGTTAAAAAATATGTGTTTGTACAGGTGGTTGGCTACCAAACTGCTAATACTCAGATCGATTCTAATCCTCATCTGATGTATCATTGGCAGTTCCAACAGTTGACCCTTCTTTCTTCCTAGAAACACTATCTTTACTTGGCTTCCAAAATACCACACTCTTAGTTTCCTGCCCACCTCTCTGGTCTTTGCTGTCTGCTTGTCCCCTCTTTGACTTCCAAGTGCTACAGTATCTCAGGATTCAGGTCACTTACCTTCTCTTTTCTATTTACCTTCAGTCACTCAGTATTTAAAGTCAGTTTAGTGTTTGTGGCATTCCTGCTGCTTTTATGATACTTCAGTCATTTTTTAGCACACTTCCATCCATACTACATGTGTCCTTTTTTTCCCTTCTCTAATTATGTTTCTTATCCTTTTCTTTAAAAAACATTGCTTCATCTGGGAGTGGTGGCTCACACCTGTAATCCTGGCAGTCTGGGAGGCCAAGGTGGGTGGATAACCTGAGGTCAAGAGTTCAAGACCAGCCTGGCCAACATGGTGAAACCTCGTCTCTACTAAAAATACAAAAAAATTAGCTGGGCGTGGTGGCAGGCACCTGTAATCCCAGATACTTAGGAGGTTGAGGCAGGAGGAATGCTTAAACCTGGGAGGTGGAGGTTGCAGTGAGTTGAGATCATGCCATTGCACTCCAGCCTGGGTGACAAGAGTGAAACTCCATCTCAAAAAAAAAAAAAATTGCTTCATTTCACTCACATTTGCCATTAGCAACTATGAGCACTTAACATTAATGCTTGTGCTTCAGACCTTAGCGTGAAGTCTTTTGTTTTACCTGTGTACTTGATAAGGATCCGTTTCATTGTGTCACTGAGAAAGAAATTTGACAGCAAAGACTACAAAACTCTTTATTTAATTTTTTTGGTGTTTTTGTTTTTGAGACAAGGTCTTCCTCTGTCACCCAGACTGGAGTACAGTGGTGCGAACATTGCTCACTGCAATCTTGAATTCCTGGGGTCAAGTGATCCTCCTGCCTCAGCCTTCCAATTAGCTGGGACTCCAGGCACATGCCACCATACCCAGCTAATTTTTAAAATATTTTTTTAGAGACAAGGTCTTGCTGTGTCGCCCAGGCTAGTCTCAAACTCCTGGCCTCCAGAGACCCTTCCCCTCCGCTTCCCAAGGCACTGGGATTATAGGCATGAATCACTATGCCCAGCCTAGAAGTTGGAAGCAGTCAGCCTTATAATTGCTTCTTAGGCAACTTGATTGTAAGATTTTGGCTGGGGTGCAGTGGCTCATGCCTTTAATCCCAGCACTTTCCAAGGCCGAGGCGGGAGGATCACTTGAACACAGGAGTTCCAGACCAGCCTGGGCAACATGGTGAAACCCCATCTCTATTTATAAATTTAAAATTTTTAAAAAGTAAAAAATAGAAACTTTCAAGATTTTATTTCAGTGAAACTTATGGTGCATTTGTGGGGTGTATTAGAAAGTTACTATTTTTAACTAGCTCTACTAATGATAGAATGCATGTACCTAATTTAAGCACTCTGCTTCAAAAATCTAAATACTGATGATGAAACAGTCCCACAAATAAGTAGCTTTGTGAGAAATTAACACGAACTGAGTCCCAATAGTGGTTGAATTCTACATATATTTCAAAGAGAGCACTAACAGAATGTGCTAATGTATTGGTTGTCCAGCAAGAGAGAAAGAGAGGAATCAAGAATGGGTCCATGGGTTTCGGCCTGAGCAACTGGAAGGACAGAGGTGCCATTTCCTGAAATGAAAAAGTCTGACAGGAGTAAGCTTAATGTGGGGAGCTGTATTAGCAGCTCAGTTTGAGACTTGTTGAGTTTGAAGTATCTGTAATCTAAGTGGAAATGTCAAGTCCGTTGTTGAATACATGAGTCTTAAAGGAGGAGGTCCAGTTGGAAGGTGTAAGTTTGGAGTTTATCCACATGACATTTATTGATGGCATTTAATGTATAAAATTGACATTGAATACCGAAACAGAAAAGAGAAGGTAAGTGACCTGAATCCTGAGATGCTATAGCACTTGGAAGTCAAAGAGATGACAAGCAGACAGCAAAGACCAGAGAGATGGGCAGGAAACTAAGAGTGTGGTATTTGGGAAGCCAAGTAAAGACAGTGTTTCTAGGAAGAAGGAAGGGTCAATTGTTGGAATTGTTGATGATGAGTCAGATGAGGATTAGAATCAGTCATGGGAGTTTGCTATGTGAATGTCGTCTGTGATTTGCTAAGAGCGCATTAGGTAGACTGATAAGAGATAAGGCCTAATTTAAGGGAAATCAAGAACAAGTGAGAAAAGAGAAACTGGAGATAGAAGTTTAGATAGTACTTTGAGGAATTTTGTCATAAAAAATAGGAAGGAAATGGAACAATACTAGAACAGGAAGTAGGGCTAAGGGGGATTTTTTGTTGGTTTGTTTGTTTATTATTATACTTTAAGTTCTGGGGTACATGTGCAGAACGTGCAGGTTTGTTATGTAGCTGTACACATGCCATAGTGTTTGCTGCACTCATCAACCTGTCATCTACATTAGGTATTTCTCCTAATGCTATCCCACTCCTAGCCCCTCGACCCCTGACAGACCCCGGTGTGTGATGTTACCCTCCCTGTGTCCATGTGTTCTCATTGTTCAACTCCCACTTATGAGTGAGAACATGTGGTATTTGGTTTTCTGTTCTTGTGTTAGTTTGCTGAGAATGATGGTTTCCAGCTTCATCCATGTCCCTGCAAAGAACATAAACTTATCCTGTTTTATGGCTGCATAGTATTCCGTGGTGTATATATGCCACATTTTCTTTATCCAGTCTGTCATTGATGGGCATTTGTGTTGGTTCCAAGTCTTTGCTATTGTGAATAGTCCTGCAGTAAACATAACGTGTGCATGTGTCTTTATAGTAGCATGATTTACAACCCTTTGAGTATATACCCAGTAATGGGATTGCTGGGTCAAATCGTATTTCTAGTTCTAGATCCTTGAGGAATTGCCACACTGTCTTTCAGTGTGGTTGAACTAATTTACACTCCCACCAACAGTGTAAAAGTGTTCCTGTTTCTCCACATCCTCTCTAGCATCTGTTGTTTCCTGACTTTTTAACAATCACTATTCTAACTGGCATGAGAGATATCTGAATGTCGTTTTGATTTGTATTTCTCTAATGACCAGCGATGATGAGCTTTTTTTTCATATGTTTTTTGGCTGCATAAATGTCTTCTTTTGAGAAGTGTCTGTTCATATCCTTTGCCCACCTTTGATGGTTTGGTTTTTTTTTTTCTTATGAATTTGTTTGAGTTCTTTGTAGATTCTGGATATTAGCCCTTTGTCCCATGGATAAATTACAACACTTTTCTTCCATTCTGTAGGTTGCCTGTTCACTCTGATGATAGTTTCTTTTGCTGTGCAGAAGGCTTTAGTTTAATTAGATCCCATTTGTCTATTTTGGCTTTCGTTGCCTTTGCTTTTGGTATTTTAGTCATGAAGCCTTTGTCCACGCCTATGTCCTGAATGGTATTGCCTAGATTTTCTTCTAGGGTTTTTATGGTTTTAGGTCTTACATTTAAGTCTTTAATCCATCTTGAGTTAATTTTTGTATAAGATGTAAGGAATTTTCCAGTTTCAGCTTTCTGCAAATGGCTAGCCAGTTTCCCCAACACACTTTATTAGATAGGGAATCCTTTCCCCATTGCTTGTTTTTGTCAGGTTTGTCAAAGATCAGATGGTTATAGATGTGTGGTGGTATTTCTGAAGCCTCTGTTCTGTTCCATTGGTCTATATATCTGTTTTGGTACCAGTACCATACTGTTTTTGTTACTGTAGGCATGTAGTCTAGTTTGGAGTCAGGTAGCATGATGCCTCCAGCATTGTTCTTTTTGCTTAGGATTATCGTGGCTATGCCGGCTCTTTTTTGGTTCCATATGAAATTTAAAGTAGTTTTTTCCAATTCTGTGAAGAAAGTCAATGATAGCTTGATGGGGATAGTATTGAAGCTATAAATTAGTTTGGGCAGTATGGCCTTTTTCACGATATTAATTCTTCCTAACCGTGAGGAAGGAATGTTTTTCCATTTGTTTGTGTCGTCTCTTACTTCCTTGAGCAGTGGCTTGTAGTTCTCCTTGAAGAGGTTCTTCACATCTCTCATAAGTTGTATTCCTGGGTATTGTATTCTCTGTATAGCATTTGTGAATGGGAGTTCACTCATGATTTGGCTGTTTGTCTGTTGTTGGTGTATAGCAATGCTTGTGATATTTGCACATTGATTTTGTATCCTGCGACTTTGCTGAAGTTGCTTATCAGCTTAAGGAAATTTTGGGCTGAGACAATGGGGTTTTCTAAATATACAATCATATCATCTGCAAACAGAGACAATTTGACTTCCTCTTTTCTAATCAAATGCCCTTTATTTCTTTCTCTTGCCTGATTGCCCAGGCCAGAACTTCCAATACTGTGTTGAATAGGAGTGGTGAGAGAGGACATCCTTATCTTGTGCCAGTTTTCAAAGGCAATGCTTCCAGTTTTTGCCCATTCAGTATGATATTGGCTGTGGGTTTGTCATAAATAGCCCTTATTATTTTGAAATGCGTTCCCGCAGTATCTAGTTTATTGAGAGTTTTTAGCATGAAGGGCTGTTGAATTTTGTCAAAGGCCTTTTCTGCATCTGTTGAGATAATCATGTGGTTTTTGTCTTTGGTTCTGTTTATATGATGGATTACGTTTATTGATTTGCATATGTTGAACCAGCCTTGCATCCCAAGGATGAAGCCCACTTGATCGTGGTGGATAAGCTTTTTGATGTGCTACTGGATTCGGTTTTCCAGTATTTTATTGAGGATTTTTGCATCGATGTTCATCAGGGATATTGGTCTAAAATTCACTTTTTTTGTTGTGTCTCTGCCGGG
>NW_012115699.1:1976612-2002829 GCF_000951035.1 Colobus angolensis palliatus | reverse complement strand
TATTGAGGATTTTTGCATCGATGTTCATCAGGGATATTGGTCTAAAATTCTCTTTTTTTGTTGTGTCTCTGCCGGGCTTTGGTATCAGGATGATGCTGGCATTGTAAAATGAGTTAGGGAGGATTCCCTCTTTTTCTATTGTTTGGAATAGTTTCAGAAGGGATGGTACCAGATCTTCTTTGTACCTCTGGTAGAAGTCAGCTGTGAATCGTCTGGTCCTGGACTTTTTTTGGTTGGTAGGCTATTAATTATTGCCTCAATTTCAGAAGTTGTTATTGGTCTATTCAAGGATTCAACTTTTTCCTGGTTTAGTCTTGGGAGTGTGTATGTGTCCAGGAATTTATCCATTTCTTCTAGATTTTCTAGTTTATTTGCATAGAGGTATTTATAGTGTTCTCTGATGGTAGTTTGCATTTCTGTGGGATCGGTGTTGATACCCCTTTATCATTTTTCATTGCGTCTGTTTGATTCTTCTCTCTTTTTTGCTTTATTAGTCTGGCTAGCGGTGTATCTATTGTGTTGATCTTTTCAAAAAACCAGCTCCTGGATTCATTGATTTCTTTGAAGGGTTTTTCATGTCTCTATCTCCTTCAATTCTTCTCTGATCTTAGTTATTTCTTGTCTTCTGCTCACTTTTGAGTTTGTTTCCTCTTGCTTCTCTAGTTCTTTTAATTGTGGTGTTAGGATGTTGATTTTAGGTCTTTCCTGCTTTCTCTTGTGGGCATTTAGTGCTGTAAATTTCCCTCTACACACTGCTTTGAATGTGTCCCAGACATTCTGGTACATTGTGTCTTTGTTCTCATTGGTTTCAAAGAACATCTTTATTTCTGCCTTCATTTCATTATTTACCCAGTAGTCATTCAGGAGCAGGTTGTTCAGTTTCCATGTAGTTGTGCAGTTTTGAGTGAGTTTCTTAATCTTGAGTTCTAATTTGATTGCACTGTGGTCTGAGAGACTTATGATTTTCGTTCTTTTGTATTTGCTGAGGAGTGTTAATTATGTGGTCAATTTTAGAATAAGTGCAATGTAGTGCTAAGAAAAATGTATATTCTGTTGACTTGGGGTGGAGGGTTCTGTAGATGTCTATTAGGTCTGCTTGGTCCAGAGCTGAGTTCAAGTTCTGGATATCTGTTAATTTTCTGTCTCGTTGCTCTGTCTAATATTGACATGGGATGTTAAAGTCTCCCACTGTTAATGTGTGGGAGTCTAAGTCTCTTTGTAGGTCTCTTAAGAACTTGCTTTATGAATCTGATCTGAGTGCTCCTGTATTGGGTGCATGCTTATTTCGGATAGTTAGCTCTTGTTGCATTGATCCCTTCACCATTATGTAATACCCTTCTTTTGTCTCTTTTGATCTTTGTTGGTTTAAATTCTGTTTTATCCGAGACTAGGATTGCAACCCCTGCTTTTTTATTTATTTATTTATTTATTTATTTTTCTTTCCATTTACTTGGTAAATATTCCTCCATCCCTTTATTTTGAACCTATGTGTATCTCTGTACATGAAATGGGTCTCCTGAATACAGCACACTGATGGATCTTGACTCTATCCAATTTTCCAGTCTGTGGTCTTTTAATTGGGGCTTTTAGACCATTTACATTTAAAGTTAATATTGTTATGTGTGAATTTGATCCTGTCATTATGATGCTAGCTGGTCATTTTGCCCATTAGTTGATACGGTTTCTTCATAGCATTGGTGGTCTTTACAATTCGGTATGTTTTTGCAGTGTCTGGTACCAGTTGTTCCTTTCCATGTTTAGTGCTTTCTTCAGGAGCTCTTGTAAGGCAGGCCTGGTGGTGACAAAATCTCTCAGCATTTGCTTGTCTGTAAAGGATTTTATTTTTCCTTTGCTTATGAAGCTTAGTTTGGCTGGATATGAAATTCTGGCTTGAAAATTCATTTCTTTCAGAATGTTGAATATTAGCCCCTAGTCTCTTGTAGCTTGTAGGGTTTCTGCAGATAAATCTGCTGTTAGTCTGATGGGCTTCCATTTGTAGGTAACCCGACCTTTCTTTCTGGCTGACCTTTCAACCTTGGTGAATCTGACAATTATGTGTCTTGGGGTTGCTCTTCTCAAGGAGTATCTTTGTGGTGTTCTCTGTATTTCCTGAATTTGAATGGTGGCCTGCCTTGCTAGGTTGGGGAAGTTCTTCTGGATAACATCCTGAAGAGTGTTTTCCAACTTGATTCAATTCTCCCCATCACTTTCAGGTATACCAATCAAACATAGATTTTGTCTTTTCACATAGTCCCATATTTCTTGGAGGTTTTGTTTGTTTCTTTTCACTCTTTTTTCTCTAAACTTGTCTTCTCCCTTTATTTCACTGAGGTGGTCTTCAATCTACGATATCCTGTCTTCCACTTGATCGATTCAGCTATTGATGCCTGTGTATACTTCATGACGTTCTCCTGCAGTGTTTTTCAGATTCATCAGGTCATTTATATTCTTCTCTAAACTGGCTATTTTAGTTAGCAATACCTCTAACCTTTTTTCAAGGTTCTTAACTTCCTTCCATTGGGTTAGAACATGCTCCTTTAGCTCGGAGGAGTTTATTACCCACCTTCTGAAGCCTGCTTCTGTCAGTTCGTCCAACTCATTCTCCATCCAGTTTTGTTCCCTTGCTGGTGACGAGTTGTGATTGTTTGAAGAAGAACAGGCATTCTAGTTTTTGGAATGTTCAGCCTTTTTGCGCTGGTTTCTCCCCATCTTTGTGGATTTATCTGCCTTTGGTCTTTTATATTGGTGACCTTCGGATGGGGTCTCTTAGCGTATGTCCTTTTTGTTGATGCTGATACTATTCCTTTCTGTTTGTTAGTTTTGCTTCTAACAGGCCGCTCTGCTGCAGGTCTGCTGGAGTTTGCTGGAGGTCCACTCCAGACCCTATTTGCCTGGGTATCACCCACCAGTGGAGGCTGCAGAACAGCAAAGATTGCTGCCTGTTCCTTCCTCTGGAAGCTTCGTCCCAGAGGGGCACCCGCCAGATGCCAGCCAGAGCTCTCCTCTATGAGGTGTCTGTTGGCCCCTACTGGGAGGTATCTCCCAGTCAGGATAAATGGAGGTCAGGGACCCACTTGAGGAGGCAGTCTGTCCCTTATCAGAACTCGAGCGCTGTGCTGGGAGAACCACTGCTCTCTTCAGAACTATTAGGCAAGGACGTTTAAGTCAGCTGAAGCTGCACCCACAGCCACCCCTTCCCCTAGGTGTTCTGTCCATGGAAGATGGGGGTTTTTATCTCTTAAGTCCCTGACTGGGCCTGCTGCCTTTTTTCAGAGATGCCCTGCCCAGAGAGGAGTAGTCTAGAGAGGCAGTCTGGCCGCAGCGGCCTTGCTGAGCTGTGCTGGGCTCTGCCCAGGTCGAACTTCCTAGGGGCTTTGTTTACACTGTGAGGCATAAACCAGCTACTGAAGCCTGAGCAATGGCGGACACCCCTCCCTCCACCAAGCTGGAGCACCCCAGGTTGGGCTCAGACTGCTGTCAGCAAGAGTTTCAAGTCAGTGGATCTTAACTTGCTGGGCTTTGTGGGGGTGGGACCCACCAAGCTAGACTACTTGGCTCCCTGTCTTCAGCCCCTTTTCCAGGGTAGTGAATGGTTCTGTTTCTCTGGCGTTCCAGGTGCCACTGGGGTATGAAAGAAAAACCAAAACAAAACAAAACGCCTGCAGCTAGTTTGGCGTCTGCCCAAACAGCCACCCAGTTTTGTGCACGAAACCCAGGGCCCTGGTGGGGTAGGCACTGGAGGGAATCTCCTGGTCTGCCAGTTGCAAAGACTGTGGGAAAAATGCAGTATCTGGGCTGAGTGCACTGTTCTTCCCAGCACAGTGTCTCATGGCATCCCTTAGGTAGGGGAGAGAATTCCCCAACCCCTTGTGCTTCTGGGTGAGGCAACACCCCACCTTGCTTTGGCTCACCCTCTGTGGGCTGTACCCACCGTCCAACCAGTCCCAATGAGATGAACTGGGTACCTCAGTTGGAAATCACCTGCCTTCTGCGTTGATCTCGCTGGGAGCTGCAAACTGGAGCTGTTCCTATTCGGCCATCTTGGCAGCCTCTTTACACCGAGGGGGATTATTTTTAATACAAGATAAATAGTTGTTTGTAGGGTGATGGAAAAAATCTAGTACAAGTGATGTCAATACCAAAGTGGAAGGACAGAGTTCTGGGAACAGGATCTTAGACTAAGCCAAAAGTCTTGGGATCTCATCCACAAAATAAACAGTTCACCTGACGTGGTGGGAGTGTGGGTGCCTCATCCATAGGAATAGGAGACAAGTTAGAGCATATGGGCACAGATGCAGGTAGGTATGTAGATGCTGTGGTAGGAGCTTTGTAGTGCTGCTTTTCTGATTGCTTCTATTTTCTTAGCAAATTAGGAAGTAATTCGCTGAAAGAAAAAGCAAGGGGGTAGAAAAAATAAAGTAGGAAATAATCAACTAGAAGAAAAAGTCCATCAACTGAGAGTGAGATAACAGAGAAGAGAGAAGGTATGAATTAATCATCTAGGTGAGAGGGAGAGCGAATGGACTTGAGAGACAGAGAGAGAGAGGCTCACTCGAGTTGTATAGAGATCAAGTTAATGTGTTTGTTTTTTTTCAGCCACTTTTTATCTGCGTGGTTGCAGGCAGAGACTCAGTGACAAGGTGAACTTAACTATAAAGAGTTGTAGTTTAGCCGGAGGAGTATTACAAAGCCCAAGAAAAACAAGGAAATTGAGGATATATGCAAATATGTAATGGTAATAATTGCCATAGATCTTAAACTGAATAAGGAGGGAAGCAGTGTTTGTTAAAGGTCTTGATTTTTTATATATAAGAAGCAAAACAATCTAGCAAATAAATTGTTCACCACTGAAATACTTTTTTCAGACCTTGTAGAATTCCTTTGGGATCCTTTGTCAACCTCACAGACAACAAGTTTAATAACACATTGCAGAGTGATTCTTGAAGAACATTCCATTTGTGAAAATGAAGTTAGTAAAAGCAAACAGGTAATAATTTTTAGAGTTGTGAACTCCATGATGTATCTGTAAATCATTATAATTTTCTTACAGCTCCTGGTTTATAATGCAGAGTGTTTATCAGAAAACTGAGCGAAAACATATTTACTTTTGATTTATAGAATCTAGACTTTTTCTCAGACTGCACTGAGATGAAAAAAATTGTTTTTAACTGGACTTGGCTATTTTTTTATCTTCATATTAATAAGATGAAAGAATATACCTTGATACTTCTGAACACTGTGATAGAAGTGGTAATCATTTTAAATTACAGACATACATGTAAAGACCCAGATTATTACTTTCATTCCTATTAGCTTACTTTTCTCTGTTCAGTGATCTGATTTGTGTTCTCATGGCCCAGGCAGCCATCTTTGAGGATTGTGAATATGCACTGACCCTGCAGAGATGAACTGGTGTCAGTCCATTAGTGCAAATTCATTTCTTCTAAAGGAAAACAACAACACTCTACCGTTGTTCTTTTGGCAAAAATCCAGTGGCATTGTGGCTTTGCTTGAACAATGGCTTCAAAGTTAGACTGACACTTATTATAGTAACTAGTTATTTGTAGTCTGCTAAATAATAGTAGTCTCTTTAAGGATTCAAAGTTCAGTAGGACAGATCTTGATCTTACAGCGATCTAGAATTGAATTCACTGAACATAAGACGTATTGAGGAACTTTTTAGAGTGATCATGCTGAGAATCTTCTCTTTCATTGTAGTATTTTTTGTTGTTTGTTGATGAGATTGTAGATTCATGCAGTTTTATGAGTAAACAGTTTTAGGTTGAGCTTTAGGAAATTAAGGATAAATTGACAGACTGGAGAACACCCAGAGTAGAGTGACAGAGGTGGTTGAAAAGCAAGGAGGCATATCATATTCATATTATGAGCACCATTAAGTTTTAGCCCTTGGAATTGTGATTACAAAGGAGGAAAGCTGTAAGAAATGAAAGGGAGGAAAGGGATACCAGCCTAATTCTGCCTTCAAGAAGCATGTAATCTCAAAGAAAATAAGATGCACATAAAATGTAATTTAAAACAGGAAATGAGAAGGAGAAGTAGGGAAGATGATACACTTACTTAATTCCAGTTGTGTACTAGGCACTCTGTAAGGTCTTGTACCTGTCATCTTAATCCCAGCAGCCCTATTTAAAAAATGGGTGATCGCCAGGCATGGCGGTTCACGCCTGTGTATCTGAGTCCTTTGGGAGGCTGAAGCAGGAGGATCTCTTCAGGCCAAGAGTTCAAGACCAGCCTGGGCATCATAGCAAGATCCATCTCTACCAAAAACATAAAAATTAGCTGGGCTGCCCCTTGAGCCCAGGAGTTGAAGTTGCATTGAGCCATGATTGTGCCACCACACTGCAGCCTGGGCAACAGCAAAACCCTGTCTCTTAAAAGGATGATAGCCTCGTTTTATAGATGAACAAAATGAATCTTTAAAACTAGTTTTCACAGTGCTACCATGAATGAGAACTAGGATTTGAACTTGGATAGTCTGCCTCTAAAGCCCAGTTTGTCTCACTGACCACATTGCCTCCCCATGAGCAGCATAGATAAAGTACTATGTCTTCAGGAGGAGACAGGAGAGAGAGGTTACCTTCAGCAGTGGGGATAAGGAAATAGTTTATCTTAGGAGTGGCATTTGAGCTGTGGCTTGAGAGAAAGAATAGGATTTCAACATGTGGCAACAGATAGAAAGGCATTTTTTACTTACCTCCAATAGGATAAAAACTCAGGTAAAATAGATGGAAACTGTTGCAGGAATTGGAGATATTTAATTTGAAAGAAGATGTACAGAGAGATGGTGTTTGTATTCAAAGAAGGTGTAGATTTATTCTGTGTTGATATGCTGCATAGAACCAAGATTAGTAGTTAAAAGCTACAAAGAAGCAGATGTATAATCCTGTATTTTCTTTCTGTGTAGGATTGTTTAGTTACAGCCTAAATGTAAATCATTATGCTTTACCATTTATTAAATACTTGCACATTGTCTCATTTGATCCTCATAACCCTGTGAAATGTGTTTATTTTCATTGAGTTTTTACAGATGAAGCTGGGGCCCAGAAGGGTTAAGTCATTTGTAAAATACTTGAGTACTAAGTGGTAGACCTGGCTCTTTGGGATCACTGAAGCCTTTCAGCAGTATTATGGATTCACTCATGAAGTCTTTTTTTTTTTTTTTCTTTTTTTGTTTGAGACGGAGTCTTGCTCTGTCACCCAGGCTGGAGTGCAGTGGTGGGATCTTGGCTCACTGCAACCTCTGCCTTCTGGGTTCAAGCGATTCTCCTCCTGCCTCAGCCTCCCGAGTAGCTGGGATTGTAGGCGCCCACCACCACGCCCAGCTATTTTTTTGTATTTTTAGTAGAGACGGGGTTTTCACTGTGTTAGCCAGGATGGTCTCTATTCCTGACCTTGTGATTCACCCACCTTGGCCTCCCAAAGTGCTGGGATTATAGGCGCACTCATGAAGTTTTTATAATGGATGTTTTTATTCTGAAACTCCTCTGCTATGAATGTAGAAAATGGGTTGTTTGCATAAGCAGGAGCATAGATTACATCAGGGTTTTCAGTCTCAGTACTACATTGGCATGGGAACAGATAATTTTTTGTTGTAAGGGTCTGTCCTGTGCACTATAGTATGCTTAGCAGCATCCCTGACTTGTGCCACTAGGTGCCAGTAGTACTCCTGGGCTTCACAACCAAAAACGTCTTTGCACATTGTCAGGTATTCCCTAGAGATGGCAAAATGGCACTTGGTAGAGGATCACTTACACTACATAGTGCCCCAGGTTGCTAAGACAGTTCACCAGTGGGATCACTCTATTTCTTCAGTGATGGAAGAGAATGAGACAGGTTCAAGAACGGAAATTGAGTCAGACAACATAGTTTCTGTTTTCCAAGTTAGAAGCAAACGCTGTAAACTAATGCCTGGTAATAATTTTGATTCTGACTAAAAGTCTAAAGTAAATTATTACAGAATTAGATTATGAATACTTACATTTAAAAAGCAGTAATTACTATAATCTATCATTGATAGGATTCCCAAATACAAATGATACTTAACATTATTTGTTGAAGCAAATTTAATGTATTATGATTGTTGTTAGGGATTAAATGGGGAAATATAAGCTTACGTATACCTAAAACAATAATGACCAGTAGGGCATTGACTACCTATGGAGAGTCTGCTAGTTTTAGGTATCTTCTCAGCTTTGCCCTGTTCAATATTTTTATTGAACTGGATAAAGTGGTAAAATACATACTAATGAAATGTGTCAGTGATAAAAAGCTAGGAATTCTGTAAGAGTTGTGGATGGTAGAATTAGAATCCAAGGAGATTTCAAAAGATTGTAGAAAATGGACTCAAGAAATTGTGATAAAATAAATGTGTGTGCCACCCTTGTGTTTAAAAATTCACCTGAGTAAAAGATGGGACAGACACAGTTTTGAAGCAGCATAGGTAAGACAGATTATAATCAACAATAAACCCAGTGTGAGTCAGCAGTGTCACTTGAGTAACAGAAAAACAGGTAAATGGGAATTTATCCTAGTATGTGTGTGCTGTTTTGATTAAGAATGGCATATTTGGTGATGATACCCACAGATTAGACCTTCCTGGGAATATTGCATTTAATTCTCGGTGTAAGCATATTCAGTGGAGAGTGTCTTAAGATGGTATGGGAAAGAAAAGATGTTAAAAAAAAAAAAGTATGATATTAATCTTAAAATTTAGAGAATTGTCTTATGGAAGTAGGGCTAGATCTATTCTGCATGTTCCCAAGAAGTAAACCAAGACCAAGGAGTGGAAACTGTAGGAGGGAAAAGTTTGTTAACTCTCATTGTTAACTGAAATCTAATAGTCCAAAGTTATGGGAAGCCTCAGGAGATAATGATTCCCTATCAGCAAATGGTTTTAGACATGGTTGATGAACCATTTAGTAGAAATGTGAAAATAAGTCTAAGCATCACTTGGGTGTTCAGATAGATTGGTGGTTTTCAGACTCATTTTTTGCTTTTTATAAACAGAAACTATTTCAAATAAATTTTACACAATCCAATATGCAAACACACACGCAGAAGTAAAACTGCTCCTGCTGTTGTGAGCACCTGCCCTTATTCTTCCCCGACCACCCCAACATCTGTCCAGACCATCCTGGGATTACCTCCATGGATATACAGAGCAGCATAAAAACCACAGGCATCACACAAGTGCCTCTTTAAAGCTATTTTAAAGTGTATTTATGCAAAGGGTTGTATGTGAGTCTGAACGTGTGATTCAGAATGCTTGTTAAAACTGTTTGGAGAACCTTATTTTCCACCAAATAAATGATGTTATTTAATACAAAAAACTAGCCGGGCGAGGTGGCGGGCGCCTGTAGTCCCAGCTACTCGGGAGGCTGAGGCAGGAGAATGGCGTAAACCCGGGAGGCGGAGCTTGCGGTGAGCTGAGATCCAGCCACTGCACTCCAGCCTGGGTGACAGAGCAAGACTCCGTCTCAAAAAAAAAAAAAGATGTTATTTAATAGTTAGAAAAGTTAATTGCTTATGGTTTTATGTGAATTTATGTGGGGTTTTTTTGTTTGTTTTTCAGTTTTTTGGTTTTTTTTTTAGACGGAACCTCACACTCGTCACCCAGGCTGGAGTGCAGTGGTGCAATCTCTGCTCACTGCACCCTCCGCCCCCTGGGTTCAAGCGATTTTCGTGCCTCAGCCTCCCAAGCAGCTGGGATTACAAGCATGTGCCACCATGCCTGGCTAATTTTTTCTATTTTTAGTAGAGACAGGGTTTTGCCATGTTGGCCAGGCTGGTCTCAAATTCCTGGCCTCGAGTGACCCACCCACCTCAGTCTTCCAAAGTGCTGGGATTACAGGTGTGAGCCACCGCACCCAGCCAGCAAATTTATGTTTCGTTTTAAATAATTTATTTGGAAATATTAATACTCTGAAAGAAAACTTTCATGAATAAGAGTAGTACTTCCATATTCCCTTTACCCAGATTTACTTGTCATTAATATTTTGCCCCATTGGCTTTATCATTAGCCCTTCCACTTTAAATATATACATACAATATGTTTTGTCCTGAATACTGAGAACAAGGTGCATATTTGTTAAGACAAGGATATTATGTTATATAACCAGAGTAGTTAGTTTCAGCAAATTTATCAACAATCTACCATCCATATTCCACTTTTGCCAGTTGATTCAATAATGTCCTTTATTTATAGTTCATTTTCAATAGAACTATTTTAAGAAACAACATTTAAACAATATGGAAATATTTGTCAAGGCTGGCATTCAAAATCATTAAAATTAACTGAAAAAAATCAAAGCAGCTTTTTTTCTAGCATGAACACCTAACTCAGTAAGTTACATAAACTCAAATGCTATTTTTTGGAGATATTGTCTAGAAAACGCTCTTTTTTCTTTTAACAGAATTCAGAATGTTTAAGGAATGGAGTAAAATACAACTGAGTTTTAATTTTTAACATTAAATAAATGTTGATATGTGGCCACTTGAGGAATATGTTACAGATAATTAAGTGGAAAGAGAAACAACTTCAGCTCATTATGCTATTTATGAAAAATATATTTGATTGAATTTTACATTTATGGATAATTCAGTTAGTATACAGTATGTGACAGCTGAATTTGTGCTGTATACATTGTCATTGACTTAAAAAACTTTTACTCTAGTGTGTAGTATGCCATTTTCATTTTTCAAATATGAATACTTTTTTAAGAATAAGAATATCGTTATAGAAATATTGCTAATACGTGAAAAAAAAAACACTCATTATCTTTTACCCTAGTACAAGGAC
This sequence comes from Colobus angolensis palliatus, assembly GCF_000951035.1. Taxonomy (NCBI): domain Eukaryota; kingdom Metazoa; phylum Chordata; class Mammalia; order Primates; family Cercopithecidae; genus Colobus; species Colobus angolensis. Next base: position 1,992,010 of record NW_012115699.1, on the reverse strand, counting down.
TAATACCATTGTAGGATATTTTCATCCAGGCTCTTTTTTCAAAGTTATAATCCTAATAGGCATGTAAGTTAGTATACTACTACTGCTTAATGTTATCTCATTGCATATTTATAGTTGTCTGTTACTGTAGTCATCATAAACTTCAGCTAAAGTTTATGGTAGATTCACTGGGTGGATGTAACATCTCCTTAAAATTCCTTATGATTGAATATTTTGGTTATTTCCAATTTTTTATATACAAACAAAATGGATTTCCCTAAGTGGATTTTCTGCATCACAGGACACAAGACAAACCAACAAAGGACCCACAGCTGGAGTATGTAGAAGACTTGCACAAATCAATAATAAAAAGACAGAACCTAATACAAAAAACAAGCTATGTTGGCAAGCAGCTTAATTAGGTACTTTGCAAAAGGGTTTGCCAAGTGGCAAACAGGAATATTAAGAGATACCCAACAGCACATTACTCAGTGATCATTAAATGAGAATTAAAACAACACAATGAAATATGACTGCATACCCACTACAGTTGCAAACATTAAGAAACAAGAAAATGCCAATTATTGTAAGTATGTAGAGAAATAGGATTTCTTTTATACTGCAGGCACTAATGGGATGCCACTATTCTAGAAACAGTTTGGTTTTTTTGTACATAGTTCAATGTATGGACATGAACTATACTCCAGCAATTCCATCTCTATGTATATACCCATTAGAGATGTATGAAGTGTACTAAATGACATGTACAAGAATTTTTGTGGCAGCATTATTTATAATAGCCACCAAACCAGAAATCACGTAAGTGTTCCATCAGTAGTATTCATGCGACAAAATACTATATAGCAATGAAAATTATCCAACTGTACCCATATGTAGCAACATGGATAAATAAGGTTTTTTTTGTACCCAATTTTGTTTGTACCAGCTGTTAAATTATTTTAACATCTGCTTCTGTGAGTGTGGACAAATTTGTACTGCTGTTAAAATTACTTTTTTTTTGGTAAATACATTTCTGTCTTCTACTATCACTGATGCTTTTCAAATTTGTAATAATAGGATTTACTTAAATCCATTGTTTCAAGAATGAAGAAGGCAGTAGAAGATGATATTTTTATTCCTCTGTATCCAAAGAGGTAAGAGCTGTTAATTTCTAGATTATTTGAAATAGCTGATCATAAAGTGCAGATTTGGTTAAGAATGCAATGCAAAAGAAACTATAGTGTTTTCAAAACGTGTACACATACTCTATGAGGATGCAAATTGAGAGTTCAACAAATATTTCTCAGTGACTTACTTTATGCTGTTTTATGCTTGGTGCTTAGATATATTTTTGTTTGGTTGGTTTTGGTTTTGGTTTTAGTTTTACACATATCCTAGGAACATAGTAGGTGATATAGAGTGGTAAAGAGCACAAGTCCACTGTTAGTAGATATTTTTACTCATCTATAAAATTAGGATAAAATTAGTGCCTACCTCACAGGATATTAGGGAGATGGAGAGGGTGCTCAGAACACAACAGTGCCTAGCACAGAGGAAGCACAACACTGAGGAACCAGAAACTGCACCTGTAAATTCTGCAGTCACTTTAAATTATAAAACAAGTAGTATTTGATGTGTGATCATAACTTTGCTAAGAAGGCATCAGTTATAATGATACATGAACTGTAGCAATCCAGTGAGTACTGACAGGATGGAGGAGCTTTTTGGAGGGGGAAGAAAGGAACCTCAAAGCTTTCTGATTCATTTTGAGTCATGAGATGTCTACATGTAAAAATTCTGCCCTGGTAAACTTTGCTTTGTAATGTTTTAGATAGGTAATGCATTCACATGGTTCAGATGTACGAATGTGGTATATTGTCTATTTATAAATAAGTATATATTATTTTACTAAAAAAATTTTATTAAAATGAAAAGTTTTACTCCCACCCTGACTCAGTTTTTGCCCTTCTCCTTCTACTCACATATGTGCATGCATTAATAATCACACTGAGTAATTTTTATCTTTCAAGACTTTCTTCATGCAAACAGAAGTACTTATATAAGCTATAATCTTATGTTGCCCTCCTTTCTACAGCAAAGGAAGTATACTCAAAAAGTTGTAATCTGTTTTGTACCTTTTTTTCACTTAGTACCTCTTGAGATCTTTCTATACATGTCATCCATCATATAAACAGCTTCCTCATTCTTTTTTAAGCTGTCAAGTTTGCCATCATTTAGATGTCCTGTGATGGTCATGTGACTGGTGAACTACTATCATCACTGCTGTTGTAAACAATCTTATAGACATATTCCATACTTGTGCATGTGTATCTACGAGAGGCATTCTCAGAAATGAGATCATTGGGTCAGAGTATGCATAAATTTGTAATTCCAATGGCTCTCATCAGATAATCTCTGTTTAAAAGAAAGTCTGATCTCAAACTCTGGTTCTGAAAGGCTAATAGTTCTTTGCATTTTCTCCTTTCTCCTTCTTTTGTTTCTAATTAGTGCTGTAGAAAACAAAACATCACCTCATTTGAAGTTCCAAGAAAGACAGTTCTGGTCAGGCCTAAAGGTGAGCAAAAACTGCAAAAATGAAAAGGCAAGTTTTGTAAAAATCCTGTTTACTATAGAACAAAGAACAAACTTCTTCGGTAAGAATTAGATAGTATTTTAGGCTTTGTGGTTCACATGGTCTCTGTCTCATTACTCAATTCTGCTACCATAGCACAAAAACAGTCATAGTATATAAACAAATGAACATGGCTATGTTTGAAAAAAAGTTATGAACGCTGAAATTTGAATGTCATATAATTTTCTGACGGTACAAAATATTTTGTTTAAAAACAGTTTTAAAATGTCCTTGAAAAATGTTAAAACCATTCTTAGCTCATGGACCCTACAAAAACAGGCAGCAGGATAGATTTAACCCACAAGCTATAGTTGGCCAACCCCTGGCCTTAAAATTATTGCTAAGTCAGTGGCAGTAGAGATGGGAAGGAGAAGAAGGTTCAAACAATGTTTAGGAGGAAGCATTGAAAGGACTCGATAGGCCGGGCACGGTGGCTCAAGCCTGTAATCCCAGCACTTTGGGAGGCCGAGGCGGGCGGATCACAAGGTCAGGAGATCGAGACCACGGTGAAACCCCGTCTCTACTAAAAATACAAACAATAAGCCGGGCGCGGTGGCGGGCGCTTGTAGTCCCAGCCAGTCAGGAGGCTGAGCCAGGAGAATGGCGTGAACCCGGGAGGCGGAGCTTGCAGTGAGCCGAGATCGTGCCACTGCACTCCAGCCTAGGCAACAGAGCAAGACTCCGTCTCAAAAAAAAAAAGAAAGAAAGAAAGAAAGGACTTGATAACTGATCGAGGGAAGATAAGATCTATTTTGGACATATTGTGGAACAAATAGAGATACAGAGGTCTAGGAGGTGGTTGGATACTTGAGTCTGAATTTCAGGAGACAGATCTGAGCTGGAGATTTAGGGGTCCACTACCTGTAGGCAATATTTGGAGCCATGGTCATGAATGACAAGCTCTAAGGAAACTGGGTAAAGCATGAGAAGTAGGCTAAGGACAGAACCTCAGGAAATACTAACAAAAGAGGAGAACATGGAGGCTTCAAGGAAACTGTACAATCAGTTATGAGCCTTAGGATGATCACAAGAGAATGGCCTCAAGGAAGCTAAATGGAAGATTTTCAAGAATGAAGAAAAGAGTGTTAAATGCCACCAAAGAGAATTAAGAGAAAGACTGAAACTGCTTATTGGATTTGACAATTGGAAGGATATAGGTGACCTCAGCAAGAGTAGTTTTATTTTTTTTATTTTTTATTTTTTTTTTTGAGACGGAGTCTTGCTCTGTCTCCCGGGCTGGGGTGCAGTAGCCGGATCTCAGCTCACTGCAAGCTCCGCCTCCCGGGCTTACGCCATTCTCCTGCCTCAGCCTCCCGAGTAGCTGGGACTACAGGCGCCCGCCACCTCGCCCGGCTAGTTTTTTGTATTTTTTAGTAGAGACGGGGTTTCACTGTGTTAGCCAGGATGGTCTCGATCTCCTGACCTCGTGATCCACCCGTCTCCGCCTCCCAAAGTGCTGGGATTACAGGCTTGAGCCACCGCGCCCGGCAAGAGTAGTTTTAATAGTGTGAATTAATATTTGTCATGTGGTTGAATCAGGGAAAAGGCTTTCTGGGAAGAGGGAACAACATCAACAATGAGATAAAATGTGAAAAAGCATTACATTTTAGTAAAACAATAGAGTAGTGAATATAGTACTAGAAAGAAAGTAAGAAACACCTTAAAATTCACAGAAAGATCTGAATTTAGTAGAGGGAAAGGGCAACCAATATTTTATTACAATTTATTATGGTTACTTAATCCAAGTTATCTTCAAATTCACAGGTGATTATTAATCTTTATGTATCAGAGGAATGAAGCTCTCAGCATTGATTGCCTTCTCAAGGTCACATGTTGGTAATAGCGGCCCTAGTTTTGACAGCAGTTCTTTATGAATCACATGGTCCTGTGGTCTTACATTCAATGGTCCTCGGCTTTGAGAGAAAATGGATTGGGAAGGAAGATTATTGATCTGGAAAGGCTTTAGTGATTTGGGGATGGTTATCCTAGAAAATGAAAATAAGATGAGCAAATACATGGAGTTTGGAAAGAATCAAGTATTTATTCAGAGATATTGTATTCTAAAATTGACAGTTCTAACAGGGCTAATTGTAGTGAGAATTTTAGTTTGATCAACTCTTTATTTTTATTAGAGACTATTACAGTTTCTCGTTGGAGAAAAGGTACATATTTACTTGATACTTTATTTTAGCTCTTCCACAATATTCTTCTTTGGAATGGACTCCTTACAGATGACACCTTGCAAGAACTAGGACTAGGGAAGCTGCTAAATCGTTACCTTATTATAGCTCTGCTCAATGACACACCTGGGCCAGATGTGGTTAAAAAGTGCAACCAGGTAAGTTGTGAAGAAACTGATTCTAATTTTATCATTTCTAAAAAATTTAGCTATTAAAATCTATTATTTAACAAAATAAATAAATGTGTGGTACTCATGTAAAAATAGACAAATGGACCGGGCACAGTGGCTCATGCCTGTAACCCCAGCACTTTGGGAGGCCAAGGCAGGTGGATCACCTGAGGTCAGGAGTTTGAGACCAGCCTGACCAACATGGTGAAACTCCGTCTCTACTAAAAATACGAAAATTAGCCAGGTGTGGTGGCTAACACCTGTAATCCCAGCTACATGGAAGCCTGAGGCAGGAGAATCGCTTGAACCCAGGGGGCGGAAGGTTGCGGTGAGTCACCATTGCACTCCAGCCTGGGTAACAAGAGCAAAACTCCGTCTCAAAAAAAAAAAAAAAAAAATTGACAAATGAATTTAACAAACTAGAAATCCAGAATAGCTCTTCTGTATTTAAGAGATAGTATACTGGTTTGAAATATCACCAGTAGGGAAAGGAAAAATTACTTAATAAATGATGCTGGATGGCCGGCTATTTACAAAGAATATTAAATCCTCACCTCTCACTATATACCAAAAAAATTTCAGGTAAAATTTTTAAAAATGTAAAAATGAAACTATAAAGTATACTAAAATGGTAAATAACTGTACTTGAGAGTGAGACATTTCCTTCTAAAGTTAAAGGCAAAAGAAATGAGAAAAAGTCATAGATTTGAAAAAATTTTATAAAACTTCAGTGGATCAAAAAGGTGAGATTAATTGATCATTATTAAAACTGGGGAATGTGTTCATTGGGCTCACTATACTATTCTTTCTACTGCTGTTTATGTTTGAAATTTTCTATAATAGAAAGTTAAAAAGAAAAGAATCTAGGAAATAAAAAGTTGTTAACATGGAACAAGGATTAATATTCACATTAAATAAAAAAACTCTTTACAAATTAGGAAATAATTCAAATGTTCTGACTAAAAATGGCCAAGACACGTGCAACAGTCAAGTCACCTAAAAGGAAACATAAAATTAACCTTAAAATATGTGAAAAATAATCAATAGTACTAATAATCAGAGAAATGGAGATTATTTATAGGAAGGATATTTTCTTGACCAGTTGTGTTGGCAAACATTTTTTTGCTGTTGTTGTTTTACTTATATTTTCCAGTGTTATCATAAACACAGGAAAACAACAATTCCATCATTGCAGGGGCACCATTCACCTAGAGTATGCGGTACAATGGTTCTGGAAAACAGTCTCCTGCACTGATGGAAGGAGGGATACAGCTCTTTTGGAGAATATTTTGGCACGATGGGTACAAAACTTTTAAAGCTTATATTCTTTGACTTAGCAAAAGTAAATTAAGTCAAAAATTAGAGATGCACATATAGATTTTAAGTACAAAGAATATTGTTATAGCATTACTTATAATAGAAAATAGCTGGAAACACCTAAATATCTCTGAAAATGATGGTGTTCTCATAAGATAAAGATGTGAAAGGAAAATAAATCTCAGAACCTGTCTCAGATACTTTTGGGTTCGCAAAAGTTATGTTTTTGAAGAATTTTTAAGAATATGGGAAAATAATTATTTTATAATGTGATTTAAAAACACACACACTTTCCCAGATAGAATCAGGTCCGGCTGCTTGTTCTCACAGTCCAATAGCAAGATGCAGACAGACTGGGAAAGAAAGGAGCTTATTTTTGCAACCAGTTACAGGGAAAAGGTTGTAGTAACTCACCAGACCAACTAAAAGTTACAGTTTTTTTTTCGCCCCAGCACTTATATGCATTCTAAGCTCCATGCTACGTGGGAGAGTGCACCTACAAGGGAGAGTGTTTCATTCAGTCTCTATCTAATCTAACTAGGGTCTGGAAAGCTTTCTCTAGACTCTTGGGAACTTTTTTAATCTTAAGTGGGCCCTGGTACAAGGAATATGTGTAAGAACACTCTTATTTGATCAGACTTTAGGGTCTGGGAAAACCCAGGCGGGGTCTTAATGGGTTTGTTTTCGCATTCCAGTTCTTGCACTCAGGCACCAGTTTCTCTAGTTCTTTAATGTTTAACTTACACATTCGTCAAAATTATAGAAAAGGGTTAGTGGAAACTGATTCATCTGGTTGCTAATGGAAACCTAGCCTGCCATAAAACTATATACCAATTATTAGCCAACCATGATTGTTTTGGCTATAATTTTTGTATCATACAGTTTTAAGCATTATATATTAAAAATTTAAATCATCATCCATTTTATGTTCCAGTTTAGTTTAGTCCCCTTTGACCATAGGGTCTGTTATGAAGTGGAGAAGAGGAAATATATTTACACAGCATTCTCTCCAGAGCATATGGCTAGAAAACCAGGCCAAGAAAATAGACTTTTAGTGCTGGGATCATTAATGGAAAAGCTCCATGGTTAAATGAGAATTTTATTGAGACTTGTGATACAAAACAAGGGGAAAAACAAGTGCAAATGACATTCAATAGTAAAGGCTGGTTTTAAAACTTTTAAAAAGAGATAGTTTACATAACAAAACTTGTAGGATCTTCTGCCTTAGGCAGTCAATGTTTCTCTATTTTTCCTGAATAGTTGAAACAGGTGATTAAGGAGTAGAATAAGTCTTTTGCCTCAACCATGTTTTAAATGCTGACCAATCTTAGAGTGCATTCCAGAACCTTTATTTAATATACTGTATAATATATAGGGTACATTTTATTTTTTCCCCAACTCTCTGCTTTCTATAAATATTGATCTTGATGTTACCAACTCTACCATAATCTGTATGATTATCTAGGAATTTCTTTGAATAGTGTGATACTGTGGCAGGCCAGGTTTCCATTAGCAAACAGAACAGTCAGTTTCCATGAACCTGTTACTATAACTTTAATGAAAGTATAAGCTAAACATTAAAACTGGAGAAACTGGTACCTGAGTACAAGAACTGGAATGCAGAAACCAACCCATGAAGAACCCGCCTGGGTTTTTCTCAGACCCTAAACTCTGATAGAATAACAAAAGCATTCTTACACATACACCTCGTTCTGTCATAAGATTAAGAAACTTTCCAAGACTCTAGAGAAAGCTTTCCAGGCCCTAGTCCCTAGCTAAAGATGAGATAAAGATTGAATGCAAACCCCCAATTCCAATCCCACACATAGCACGGGGCTTTAAATATATACAAGCACTAGAAAAAACCTCACAACTTTGAGTTGGTCTGGTGAGTTACTCTGACCTCCCTGTAACTGGTGGCAGAAATAAACTCCCTTCTTTCCCAATTGCCTGCGTCTCGTTTTTGGACCTCAAGAACAGGCAGCCAGACTTTGTTCTCTCCAGGAACAGTATCAAGTTTTTTCCTTTCTCCCCTTTCCCTCCCTTTTTTTCTCTTGTTTCTTCTATGAGGAAATTTTTTTTTCTCTCTCTCTTTAAATTTTTTCTAACATTTTTCTGTTTTTACCAAAATTTTTCTCAAAATCTTATATTACTCTTAGAATGACAATGATAAAATGTAATTTCCATTTCCAAAAGAAAAATTGAATGCACGTACATTGACTTATTCTGCTGCTTTACGATTAAAGCAATGTATTACATTGATAGAGGATAAAAACATAATTTATCTTTCATTCTATATATCTTAGAATCACCCATTTGATTTCTTAACTCAAATTTATATAGATTATATGCTAGGACACCCAATTTCCTTATAAAATAATAGTGAATGTATGTATTACGAGTTGTATTGACCAAATATTTTGTGTCTAGACATTTCTGGTTTTTAAGTGTAAATTATGTTTTGTACAGATTTAATGACTCACAAATACAAGAATATAGAAAGAATTACTAGTACTACTAGGTAGTGTATTCATAGAGAGTAGCGTATTTTAAGTTCTTAGGATTAAAGAATGAATTTCCAAAATACATGTAGCCTTTGACATAAAGGGAAATTTTTACAAATTTTTATTTAAACCATAAACTATAAAATGGGGAGAATGATACTCAGCTTACAGTATCACTATGAGATTATGTTAGCAAGAGTTCTTAGATACTGTCATTGTAAACCAGCCATGTGTTTTGATTAACAGATAGCAGCATGTCTACCAGAAAAATGGTTTGAAAATTCTGCCATGAGAACATCTATTCCACAGTTGGAAAACTTCATTCAGTTTTTATTGCAGTCTGCACATAAATTATCTAGAAGTGAATTCAGGTGATGCATATTTTATTTTCACTTCTATAAACATAGTTCAAGGATTCTGTATGCTCTCAGCCATTTTTAGAAAGATCTGTATTTTACTGTACTTTTAAAAATTTGTTAAAAGTTTGTGATACTGTAGAGTTACTAGATATTTTTATGGTTACCTTTGGGATGGCTTATGCATATTCATATTTTAAAATGTAAACCTCTTCCAAATTAAGCACATTCAAAAAGCTATAGCACAGGGGAATATAGAATTAAAACTATAAATCAAAACCCTTTTATTACACACTTTTTAAATATGTTTTTAATTTTCCTGGCCATTTTTAGGGACTCAACGGTTGTTAAGTACAGGTCTGCAGCTTGGTATTTACCCAGCAGTAGCTAGCTCTCTGTTCTGAATGTTTCATTCACAGCACCAGATGTTTGGCGGCTTAAATACAGTGGTATTCCTGTTAACTCCCTCTCCAAAAAAATTTTTTAAGCCCAGATTTGACAGGCACGGTGGCTCACGCCTGTAATGTCGGCACTTTGGGAGGCTGAGGCAGGAGGATCACTTGAGCCCTGAAGTTTGAGAACAGCCTGGGAAACATAGCAAGACCCTGTCTCTAGAACAGAAAATTTAAAAATTAGCTAGGCATGGTGGCATGTGCCTGAGTCCCAGCTACTGAGGATGCAGAGGTGGGAAGATTGCTTGAGCCTGAGAGATTGAGGCTGCAGTGAGCTATGATTGTGCCACTGTACTCCAGTCTGGCCAACAGAGCAAGACCAAGTCCCTTTAAAAAAAAAAAAAGACTCAGATTTGTATTATTTGCTAATGTCATGATGTGTGAATATACTCCCACCATTGCTTCCACCACAATGTCTCATACAAGCTGATAGCAACGCAGCACTACTAAAATTTCTGATAGACTTACTGTATGTTTTTCTACTTTTTACAGTAATTCACATTGAAATTTGCCAGAATACATCCACTAATGGTCTGCATTTGAACTTTATAATTAAGTGGAGATGGCAGCATCTCTCTGTGTTTTATGCTACTTTTAGATACTAGCTTAAGGTAAAGCTTTTGTTTTAGATTAACAACTGATGATCAGGTTCTGAATTGACTGCTGTTCCCTCATACATTGCATTTCTAAAGGGAGAAATTCATTTTGTTTTGTTTTTCAGGGATAAAGTCGAAGAAATAATTCTTATTTTGGTGAAAATAAAAGCTTTGAATCAAGCAGAATCCTTCATAGGAGAGCATCACCTAGACCATCTTAAATCACTAATTAAAAAAGATTGAATAAACTTTATAGGAAAATCCTAAAATTTTAATATAGTTACACTCAGTTCCTTTGCTTGAGAAGAAGCTGGTGCCTCTGTCTTCTTTATTCCCTGAAAGAGAAGGTAGGATTTGCAAAAAAGCAAGACTCCACCTCTATTCCCCCCATGCTCTACCTTCTGGCATCATGAAAAGCTGCCATGATTCTGTGGTGTTCTAAGGAATTAAATGCACTGAAGCTTTAAGAGCTCAATGTGTTTCCCTTTGATTCTTTTGGCTGGTCTTTCAGTTTTCTTAAGAGGGGAACTGGAGAAACCTTGCCAAAGGTTTTGGCTTAACTGAGCATGCTAGTGAGTCTTCTGTCCTGAACCACAGTAATATCTTTTAGTTCTCTTTAACTACCTTTATTTAAAAATAAGTCAATATGAAAATCTCAGTTGGAGTGAATTATTTGCTGAGTATTAAATGATAAGGCATTTGCTGATTGTCAAATTGTCCTTTAGAAAAATCTGTACCAATTTAATGTACCAACACAAGTGTAAGTGAGTGCCGGTGAATCCCTACCAGCATAGTTATTATCCTTTTTTAAAATGCATTGAAAATTTGAAAGGTAAAAATAATCTTATTTTAATAGCTTATTTTGTTTTGGCTATTAGAGAGTAAACATACTTGTTTTGGCCATTTGTAATTATTTCTGAAATATCCATCTTTTTGTTATGGACTTTGCAACCTTTATATTTTTAAAGATACTGATTTTTTGGCCATGCTTGTGGCAGAAGTTTTCCTTATTTGCCATTTTTCTTTCCATTTTTTTTAATTATATTTTTTGAGACAGGGTCTGGCTCTGTCACCAAGGCTGGAGTGTAGTGACACAATCTCAGCTCACTGCAACCTCTGCCTCCTGGGCTCAAGCAGTCCTCCCACTTCAACCTCCCAAGTAGCTGGGACTGTAAGCATGTACCACCATGCCCAGCTGATTTTTGTATTTTTTTTGTAGGGATGGGGTTTTGCGACATTGCCCAGGCTGGTCTCGAACTCCTGAGCTCAAGCAATCTATCCACCTTGACCTCCCAAAGTGCTGGGATTACAGGCTTAAGCCACTATATTTGGCCTTTCTTTTAAATTTGTTGATGTTTTTTGATGCATTAAGACATTACTTGTTAGCAAGTTACTACTCTTTTTTTGTCATTGGTGGTAGGAGTAAGAAGGGAACAGATATTTTAAATATTCAGAACATGTGATTCCTTTTCTGATAAAATATTTGTCTAATACGACTGAGGCAAGATAACTTAATCAAAAGAAATTAAAAACATTTTCCAAAATGTCAGTTTACTAGTAATTTTTCTAAGTCTACTTAAATAACTTAAGGGAAACTGTAAATATATTTTGCAAATTGTTGCCCAAAAGATAATTGGAAAAACTTGAATATATTGTAGGATTTGAATAATATAGCCTACTTTTATGTCATCCCTACCTTCAAAATTACATATAATTTATTTTAGGAGTTGGGTGTGTTATGTCCGTTGCAGTGAGGACTTATGATTCACTGGTATGAAGAATTTTTTAATGTTTATCTTAGTAACAAAATTATACAAGAATAGAATCTCATCTAGAAAATTCAAACCATTGTTGAAAAGCAGTTAGCATTTCCACACAACTGTTGTCCCCAGAGGTAACTGCTGTTTTCATTTTAATGTTATCCTTTTAGATCTTTTCTCTATTTACAAAAATGTTGTGTTTTTATGTGTACATAAAGTTTTGGGTTTTTGGTTTTTTTTTTTTACATAAGTGGCAGATACTCTATTGCACATGAAATTTGTAATTTTTTTCTATTAAAGTACACATTTGGAAATTATCCTCTGACTTTTGGATTTTTAACTAAAGATATGTTGCATGTGTTCCTTTATATTTTTAAGTTCAGCTGAGAAACCTTCCTACCTTTTTGTGGAAGATAAAATATTAAAACCGCTTTCAAAACTACAAATTGACTTAAACTGCTATAGTAATTTTCAATTAAATTTCATTATACCTGGAGTTTGAACCTCAAGGTTTTTATCATATACTGTAATTCAAAAATTTACCTAAATCTCAATGTAAAATTCTTTATTTCTTATTACTGTGAAATGGATGGAATAAGAAGGGGGAACACAACTAGCAAGAACAAAACATTGAGTTGGCAATTCATATACATCTTAATTCTTTCCCTGAATTTCTTTCAGCTTTTTGTTCACATAAAGAATGTGAAATTTTTACAGAATTAGACAGATGACTTTAAAGAAATTTTTTTTCATGGTGGGAAAGCCACCTCAAAACAGAATTGATTTTTGCATTTCTTAGGTCCTTGAATAAATGATACTTAGAAGAAATGCCATATATGACACAAATCCTAAAAAAGACATCATGAGAAAATAACAGCAATATCTATCATGAATGTAGAAATAAGTCCTTAAAATAAATAGGAAACCAAATCCAGCAATGTGTAAAAAAGATAATAGGGTTTATTCCTGGAAAGTAAGGTTGGTTTAACATTAGTCAACCAGTGTAATCACGAACAGAATAAAGGAGAAAATCCACATCTCGATGACTGCAGAACCAATCATCTCAATTACTACAGAAAAAGTGTTTGACAAAATGCAGCACCCCCTCAGACTACAAAAACCTTTCAGCAAAGTAAGAATATAAATTCCTCCATCTGATAAAGGGCATCTGTGAGAAGAATCTATACCTAACATCGTGTATAATGGTAAAATATTAAAGCAAGGATGTCTGCTGTCACCATTTCTGTTCAACATTGTTCTAGAAGACATAGTGATACAATCAGTCAAGAAAAAAGAGGGCATAAACATTGAAACACAAGAGTTAAGATAGTCATTAGTTGGCCAAACAATCCCAATGCTTTGTGAGACTGAGCTGGATCGTTTGAGGCCAGGAGTTCAAGATCAGCCTTGGCAACAAGCTTGTTGTAAACATTAAGAGAAATGAAAAGTCTTGTATAGCATCTGGCACATAGGAGCCTTCTAATGAGGAGCCTATCCCTGAAAAAGTGAAAGATATATCATGCTTCTAATCTTTCTAATAGGATAAACTAAGTTTTTGATCTAAGTTATACAAAAGGCTCAGGGATTTATTTCCCATCCCAACACTACAGGGTAGTTTAGAAAATATACACACTTGAGCAACATGGTGGAGTAGGCACACTGAAAAACAAGCAGGGGCTGGGTGTGGTGGCTCACACCTGTAATTGCAGCACTTTGGGAAGCTGAGATGAGAGAATGGCTTGAGGCCAGGGGTTCAAGACCAGCCTGGTTAGCATAGTGAGACCCCCAATCTCTAAAAAAATACATATATATATATATATATAAAAAAGCAGGAACAGGCATAGCCAATTTTGTCAGAACTCTGGAAAATAGTAAAAAGTTTAGAGCAGTGAAGCAGATGCTGAGTCAACAACAGGCAACTTTAAAATGGCGAGAAAGCTTTCTGACATTTCTGCTTGCCCTTCCAACGCAAGTGCCCTGGTGTTGCAGCAGTCTTGAAATCAGCAACTGCGTTCTGTCTTGCACCCTGATCCCCATTTCTAGAGAAAGCAAAGCAGAACTTGCAAATTCTTGTTTAAATCTCTGGTAGCCTGTCTGGGGCTACATAAAGGATTGACAGAGCACTCATCGCTGTTTTACCTAACTTAGAACTCAGGCCAGAAAAGCAGTAGGCATTGCTTGAAAAAAGTGTTAGGGGATTCCAGAGCAAGATGGCCAAATAGGAACAGCTCCAGCCTCCAGCTCCCAGCGTGAGCGACACAGAAGACGGGTGATTTCTGCATTTTCAACTGACATACCAGGTTCATCTCACTAGGGAGTGCTGGACAATCGGTGCTGGTCAGCTGGTGCCCCCAAACCAGTGAGAGCTGAAGCAGGGCAAGGCATCACCTCACCTGGGAAGTGCAAGGGGGAAGGGAATCCCTTGAGAAACTGAGACACACAACACCTGGTAAATCGGGTAACTCCTACCCTAATACTGTGCTTTACCAAGGGTCTTAGCAAACGGCACACCAGGAGATTATATCCCACACCTGGCTGGGAGGGTCCCACGCCCACGGAGCCTCCCTCACTGCTAGCACAGCAGTCTGAGATCTAACTGCAAGACAGCAGCGAGGCTGGGGGAGGGGCGCCCACCATTGCTGAGACTTAAGTAGGTAAACAAGGCCTCCTGCAAGCTCCAACTGGGTGGAGCCCACTGCAGCTCAAGGAGGCCTGCCTGTCTCTGTAGACTCCACCTCTGGGGACAGGGCATAGCTAAACAAAAAGCAGCAGAAACCTCTGCAGATGTTAATGACCCTATCTGACAGCTTTGAAGAGAGCAGTGGATCTCCCAGCATGGAGGCTGAGATCTGAGAATGGACAAACTGCCTGCTCAAGTGGGTCCTTGACCCCTGAGTAGCCTAATTGGGAGACATCCCCCACTAGATGCAGACCAACACCCCACACCTCACATGGTGGGGTACACCCCTGAGATGAAGCTTCCAGAGCAAGAATCAGACAGCAGCACTTGCTGTTCAGCAATATTCTATCTTCTGCAGCCTCCGCTGCTGATATCCAGGTAAACAGGGTCTGGAGTGGACCTCAAGCAATCTCCAACAGACCTGCAGCTGAGGGTCCTGACTGTTAGAAGGACAACTAGCAAAAAGAAGGGACACCCACACCAAAACCCCATCAGTACGTCACCATCATCAAAGACCAAAGGCAGATAAAAACCACAAAGATGGGGAAAAAGCAGGGCAGAAAAGCTGGAAATTCAAAAAATCAGAGAGCATCTCCCCCTCCAAAGGAACGCAGCACATCGCCAGCAATGGAACAAAGCTGGGCAGAGAATGACTTTGACGAGTTGAGAGAAGGCTTCAGTCGATCAAACTTCATAGAGCTAAAGGAGGAACTATGTACCCAGCACAAAGAAACTAAAAATCTTGAAAAAAGAATGGAAGAATGGATAACTA
>NW_012115699.1:1959608-1971502 GCF_000951035.1 Colobus angolensis palliatus | reverse complement strand
TGACGAGTTGATGGGTGCTGATGAGTTGATGGGTGCAGCACACCAACATGGCACAAGTATACATATGTAACAAACCTGCACATTGTGCACATGTACCCTAGAACTTAAGGTATAACAAAAAAAAAAAGTGTTAGGTGAACTAACAACCTGCAAACACCTGGGTCTAAAGACTGTGGTCAAGATATCAAAAAAACCATCTATGTTCTGTGAGAAAAAGCTGCAAAGGAGTTTCTTTGGGAAATTAGAATATTCAACAGCACATACAGGGAGATTTAGGAAACTACATGCATACACAGCAAAAAGTTTGCTCAGACAAGACCTGCAAAGACACTCTGCTTTTGGGCCTGATTCTAGGCTCATTACAAGCCTGGCTAAGTATTAAGGGAAAAGCCCAGCACAGAGCCAATCTGCAAAGACTGGGAGAGATGTTTGTCTGCTAGTTTTAACTCCTTTCAAAGAAATCTATGTCAAACTATTAAACACAAGCTAAGGAACACAGACTTCAGTGATGACACACAGAAGGAATAGTCTTTGCAAAAATAGTTTGGAAATGTCACTAAACAATAGACTGTTATAATCTTCAATAATAAGATAAATAAAAAGTAACTCTCAGGAAGGGGGGATTATCTGATTTTCAGGGCCACCAGATTATAATGTTCAAACATACAGTTTTCAACGACAAAAAGACAGCATACAAAGACACAGGAAAGTATGGCTCATTGAAAACAAAATAATGAAATCCATCCCTGAAGAAGCACAGACACTGGACTTACTATGCAAAGACTTTAAACAATTGTCTTACATAAGCCCAAAGAGCTAAAGGAAAACATGGACAAAGAACTAAAGGTAGAAACAGACATATTAACAAAATGAGAATATCAATAAAGACATAGAAATTATAAAAGGAAACCAAAGATAAATTTTGGAGCTGAAAAGTACAGTAACTGAAATAAATTCACCAGAGGAGTTCAACAGTTGATCTGAACAGGGAGAAGAATCAACAAACTTGAAAAAAAGAAGGGCAACTGCAATAATCAAGTCTGAGGAACAAAAGATAACACAGCCTAAGAAACTGGTGAGAGAGCATCAAACAGACCAACATATATATTAAGAATATTTCAGAAGGAAAAGAAAGCAGTGAAAAAAATTGAAGAAATAATAGCCAAAGATGTCCAAAATTTGATAAAAGACATAAATCTATGACTCCAAGAAACTCAACAAACTCCAAGTGGGATAAACTCAGAGACCCACACTGAGCCACGTTATAATCAAACTGTCAAAAGACAAAAGCTGAGCAAATCTGAAAAGCAATAAGACAGAACTGACTAATCAAGAATGAGGAATCCTCAAATTTTATAACATCTAACATCTCATGAGAAACCATGAAGTCAGAAGGTAGTGGGATGACATATTTAAAGTGCTGAAAGAAAAATACCGTTACCAAAAATTCATGTATCTGGCAAAAATAAGGGAGAAATCAAGACATTCTCAGATAAAACAAAAGCTGAGGGAGTTTATTACAATTAGACTTGCCCTGCAAGAAATGCATAAGGGAATCCTTTGGGGTGAAATGAAAGGGCACTAGACAGTAACTCAAATCTGTATATTGAAATAAAGATCCAAAATAAGATATACTGACAAATATAAAAGTCAGTATTACTGTCACTGTTTTCTAACTCCACTTTTTATTTCCTAAATGATTTAAAAGACAAACTCATACAAATAACTATATTTATTACACATCAGATACATAAACATATAATTTGTGCCATCAATAACATAAGGGCAGCAGGGGCAGAGCTTTACAGGAGTAGAGATTTTGTATGCTATTGAAGGTAAATTGGTATCAGTTCAAATTAGATTGTTGTAAGTGTAGGATGTTAACTAAAATCCCAATAGCAACCACAAATAAAATATCTCACAAATATACACAAAGTGGAGTGAGAAGAAAATCAGATTAGTTCACCACAAAAAAACAGAAAAGAAGGCCATAAAGAGGAAATGAGGGGCCAAAAAAGTATATGACATATAGAAAAAGTGTTAAATGATAGAAGAAAGTCCTTCCTTAATTATTTTAAATGTAAATGGATTAAATTTTCCAATCAAAAGGCAGAAATTGGCAGAATGGACAAAAAAAACAAAACAAGATAGCGATATGCTGTCTACAAGAGAATACTATAGATCCAAAGGCACAAATACATGGAACACGTAGATAAAGATACTCTGGGCCAGGCCAGGTGGCTCACGCCTATAATCCCAGCACTTTGGGAGGCCGAGGCGGGTGGATCACGAGGTCAGGAGATTGAGACCATCCTGGCTAACACAGTGAAACCCCATCTCTACTAAAAAAATATAAAAAAAAATTTAGCTGGGCATGGTGGCGGGTGCCTGTAGTCCCAGCTACTTGGGAGGCTGAGGCAGGAGAAGGGTGTGAACTTGGGAGTTGGAACTTGCAGTAAGCAGAGATTGTGCCACTGCACTCCAGCCTGGGTGACAGAGTGAGACTCCATCTCAAAAAAAAAAAAATACTCTGTGCAAACTTTTTTTTAGAAAAAAGAACTTTAACACATTATAAACCACCTTGACCTAAGAGACACATAGAACACTACAGTCAACAATAGCATGATACACATTTTGCTCAAGTGTGCGAGGAACATTCTCCAGGACAGACCATCTGTTAGGCCACACACCAATTCTCAAACTTAAAAACATTAAAATCATACTAAGTATCTTCTCTAATCACAATGGAATGAACTTGGAAATCAGTAACAAAAAATAGTGGGAAATTCATAAACATGTAGAAATTAACACACTCAACCAGTGGAACAAAGAAGAAATCACAAGAGAAATAAAACATGACATTATCTAGCAATTCCACTCAAGATGTATACCCAAGAGAACTTAGAAACAGGCAATCAATTATATACTTATGTCAATGTTTATTGCAGCATTATTCACAATAGCCAAAAGGTAGAAATATCCCAGTGTTCATCAGAAGATAAACAAAATGTGTATACATACAACGGAATATTAGTCATAAAAACAAATGAAATTCTGATACATGCCACAACATGGATGAATCTTAAGGACTGCTTGAGGTCAGGAGCTCAAGACCAGCATGGGAAACACAGCACCACCACATCTCTGCAAAAAACAAAATCAGACAGGTGCAGTGAACATGTGCCTGTAATCCTAGCTACTCAAGGAGGCTGAGGTGGGAGAACTGCTTGAGCCCAGGATTTTGAGGCTGCAATGAGCTATGATCACACCACTGCACTCTTACCTGAGTGACAGAATGAGACCTTGTCTCAAAGATAAAAAGAAGCAGGTGAGGTTACCTGGGGCTGGGAGAGATACAGGAATGAGGTTATTGCTTAAGTTACAGAGTTTCAGTTTGGGGTGATGAGAAAATTTTGGAAATAGTAGTAATAATTTCACAACGTTGTGAATGTAATTAATGCCTCTGACTTGTAAATTTAAAATGTTTACAATGGCAAATTATGTTGTGTATATCCTACCACAATAAAAAAAGCTTTAGATTATGCATGTTTAATTTTATTTCTGGGGGAAGATTTGCTTTACTTCTGGGGGAAAATTCACAAGAATTTTAAAGATATTCCTACAGAGTAAAAAGCATGATTATTTACATGTTTTTGAGCACCTGTATTTACAAGCTGATCACACACTGTACTTACAAGCTGATCATACATTTGCAGAGCTTTAGATCCTAAAATACACTCATCTACCATTCTACCGATATTCAAGTGTGTTTATCAAGACAGAAAAAGAACAGGTTTTAATAGCTATCTTCTAACAAGATGAAGAGAAGAAAAATATAAGATATAGGCTCTTCTTAATCTTTTATTTTGAGAGGTTCTTTTGAGAGGTTATCTCAGCAAATAATCTAAACAAGTGAAGGATAGGATATCTATTACCTGTTGATAGTAGTTAGATGACTATATAATCATAAGTGAAAAAGATCAAGGAAGCAGCTGAAAGCTGCTGTATGACAGACCCCTAGACAATCTCCTTCCTGGACAGACCCCTCCAGGGTGGAGGAGGGGACTCCCAAAAAAGCCCATTCAGATAACCCTAAAGACAACCCCTTCCCACAATCCCAAGGCTTTGAAGCTTTTTAGTCCCATATCCTGGAAAAGCCTGAAATACAGACAAAAAATAAATAAATAAATATAGAAAGAAATTTGGAGGAAATAGACGTGCAAACAATTTTAAATGAAAAAAAATACAAACACTATATTGAATACCCTTATCTATGAGCAAATACATAGATAAAGGCTTTTTGGTTATAAGAAATGGAACTTTTACAAATCAAGAAGGGGTCTTTAAGATTTTAAAATACAATAGCAAAGAGTTGGAAGATTATGCTAAAAGAGCTAAAAAACAAAGAGATTGGGGTCAAGGGAGGGAGGTAAGGAAATAGATACCCAGTGCTGGATATCCAACATCCAAAAAATAGTTTGGAGAACAAAGCCGCAGAGAATAAATCATCAACCAATGCTAAGTGTTTCCCAGAACTAACAGAAGTGAGTTACTACCTTGGAAGGGTTCATCCAAAACCCAATACAATGGATAAATATAGACCCACACCAAGGCACATCATCATGAAATTTATGAGAAACAGAAATCAAAATGGCATTGGATTTCTCAATACAATGATGGAAACAAAGAAAATGGAGCAACAATATTTTTAAAGTTCTGAAGGAAAATTACCTCCTACCTAAACGTATAAAGTATCAATCAAACATGAGACATGGAAGGTCTCAAAAATTTTACTTCCACTTAAACTTCCTCTAGAAGCTACCAAAGGATGTGCTCCAGCAAAACAAATGAGTACTCAATAAAATGGAAAATATGGAATCCAGAAAACAGCTGAGCACAGGAAAGAAGTTAGTCCCAAGATAGCTAGCAACTAGAGGGCAGATCTGAAGGTAATGATGGAATTAAGGTAATGGACAGGTTGAGAGTTGCCTTCAAGATTTAGGATTGTACTGTACTTTTTAAACTGAGCAAGTTTACCCAGGTGAGTACGGACCAAATTACATGCTTTTCTTAAGCATGTGTGATTATACCCCAGCTTTCCAATCCATGCTGCATGGATCAGCAACAACACTCATATCATATACCAAAGATATTGTTTTGACCTAATCCTAAGATATAGACTTTGATTCATCATGCTGTGAGCATCAAAAAACAGTTTACTTCTTCTAACCACATTTCCACGACATCCAGTTACCCAGTATAATCCTGCCAGATACCCTGTAGTGAGCCTTCTGTTTAGCAGAACTTACTCATAACCTTAGCCATGAACTTGCAAAACTGGCTTCACCTCAGGGGGAGCTGAAGCCAGATTGTGACCCAAAGACTGTAACGTTTCCCTTGAAGCCTTCATGCAATAATAGTAATACTGCCCCTTTATACTTGCTAACAGGTTTTTCAAAATTAAATATATTGTTGAAGAATATATGTTGGCAGTAAACTAAAAGAAATGCAAAGGAATGATTAACAAGTCAAGATGTTATTTACATGTAAAAAGGAGAGAGATACAATTGCAGATATACCAGAGTCTTCTGAGATCTTATTAAATGTTTTATTTCTTAACATTCTTAGATATTACTAAATATTTGATTTCTTAACCTGATAGTGGGTACATGAATGTTTATTATTCTGTAAATCATGCATTATTGTGCTTATGAATTGTTTCACAATTTACAAAAAATCACCCCAACTATTCCCCTTGCTCAGGTTCCATGCTTATTAAAGAACATTCTGGTGATGCTCTGACTTCTATTGTAGCTTTACCTCCAATAAGCAAATGGACATCGGACCATTTGGCATGTGAAATTCTCTTTCTAGAGTAATAAACTGGTGTACAAGTTTTATTTTAGAAAAAAGTATTAAAACAATGAATGTTTAGTTCACTTAATTACTATGTTCTTATAAATGAAATTAAATTGGTCTCAAAATATATCCTCTTAGAGCCAATAATCTTCTGCAACTAACCAAATTCATTCTCAGAATCAAGACCTTTTTGATGCTTCAATTTCCTTCCATATTGCAGCTTCAATTTTTGAAGTATCATATTCCCTCATCATATCAAATTCAAGCCACGGCTGACTCCACTTCTGAGCTTCTTTCATTTGCTCTTCAGTTAAACAAAGATCAAATCTGATTCCTTTAATGTTAAAATTTGGACGTTCCCAGCGTTTAGACCAGGGCTTAGGCTTCATTTTCACTTTCAGCTAAGGAAGATAAAAAAAAAAAAAAGAAGGAATAATTAGGTTGATAGGCATAAGCAAAAATTCTTCTGAAGTCTTCATTAAGATGATTCTTTCTTATTTTCTACTTGAACTTTTGGTTTCGAATGTGTAACCCATACCTCATTAATAGGAACTTTCTGGGTAGGCTCTTGTGCTACTGGCTTCATATTCACATCAAAAGTGCTATATTCAGGAAGGGCATCTCGTAAGTACAGCAAACTATCATCCAGCCGTTTCTCTAATTTGACCACTTGAATCTCCTGGACCCGAGGATTATAAAGTTCAAAGCAAATCTCAACACCTAAATAGAAAATAAAATATATTCTTACAATCTAAGTTAAATATATTCTTACAATTACAATTACAAAAATAAATTACAATCTAATTAGTAATCTATTACTTACTAATATAGTAAAAGCATTTCATAAAGGAATTAGCACAAAATTTTGCATGTAGAAAATGTGCCGTTAATTTGAAATGTTTAAGATAAAGATTACTGAAATAGAAATAAACTAAAATCCATTTAAATATAAAGTGAGAAAGTCTGAATTGGAATGATAGTCTAAAAAAGAAAAAATGGCTTCTAGAAATATGTTGAGTCACATATCTCTTAATTCTCATAGTAGTAACTTCAGAGAAAGTCTGAATTCTTCCCTATGTCATGTTTTTATCTCCCAATTACTTGAAGAAAAATCAATCTTCCATGTTAAGAGTAATAAGATTAATGGTGCAAAAGAAGTAAAATATTAAGTTCCAACTTTGGTTAGAAGCTCCTTTGATTAAGGATTACTGGATTAAAGGGCTGGAGAGAACTAGTTTTGCTTTTGCCCTTTCACCTTTCACCATGTGAGGGCACAGTGCTTGGCCCTTCCAGAGCACACAGCAACAAGGCACCATCTTGGATGCAGGGAAGGAGGCCTCACCAAATACCAAACCTGCCAGCACCTTGAACTTAGATTTCCCAGCCTCCCGAACTGTGAGAAATAAATTTGTTCTTTCTAAATTACCCAGCCTGTAGCATTTTGTTGTAACAGCACAAACAGAATAAAGACACCAGAAATGTAAACCAGAGACTGCACAAATGCAAGCAGATGATGGTGACATGGATGAGGGTGACAGCAATGTAGAGGAAAGAACAGACAAAACCACGATATATTTTTTGGAGATTGTGCCAAGAAAACTTGATTGACTGCATGTGTGAAAGTAAGTGGGTAGGCAGTGGTACCATTTATGGAAATAGAAAAGACTGTGAATGGAACACCCTGCAAGGGGAAATAAAGGGTTCTGCTTTCAACTTATGCTGGTAAGACATCCAAATAGAGTGTTGATCAGAGAGTTGCCAATGCAAATCTGGAACTTAAAAAGGGTCAGTCCTGGAGTTATAAATTTGGAAGTTATCATTATAAAGATGGTATACAATGCCATTGGACAAGAAGGAAACACTAATGCAGGAAGTAGTGATGGGGAAGGTTGAGGCAGGTTACAACAGTCAGACATACTATAGAGAATGGCGAGAGGGAGCTAATCCTTTTTGAGTATTCTGTATCCAGTACTTCAAATTCAGCATCTCACAGTTGATTGGCTAGAACCATGTAGAGTAGAAACTATTACTATCGTAACACTTAAAGAAAATCAAATGACTCACTCCTATGCTCATTTACTTCTATTACAAGGCCTCTCCAAGTATTTGACTTGATTTAAAGAACAAATCAATTATGTCCTGCTGAATTCCTACACACACAGCCCACTAGGTCATTACAGACAGCAACTGCTTTCACATTTTCAATTTCTTTGAAAATAAGAATACTTTGTTGTTGGAACTTCATGAAGCATTCAACTTGATAAACTTAACTGTTCCTGCCATTTTAATTAATAATCTTGCTAGAGTTTTACTACTTGTTCCTCTGCCTATAAGGCATAGTATACAAACACAATTTTGCCTTTTTAAAATTCCTCCCAAGTCATATAAGACAGTGATATTCATTTTAGGAGCAAGTAATTCATGAAGACATTATATGTTTGTCTTAAAGTTTTACTCATGGGTTATTTGCTCCTAAAACGAATATCCCCATACTGCTTTATAGTGATTTATTCCCCCCTTTGATGTTGCCATGGTTTGCAAAGTCTACTTCTAATGACTGTTGCTCCAATAATATAAGAAGCCTTCAAGAGAAAGATGTCCATCAACCACATTTAATCATTAACATCAAATCTCAATCCATTCTAAAGCCACAGGCTCCACATCTTCCCTCAGAGTCCCCTTTTACTTTCAAATTTCAGATTTCTTATCCCAGGATGCAGAAACAAAAAGGAATCCTGAGATAACATTTTCTAGACAATGAAAATGATGAAATAAAACTTACCTTGTCCTTCGATAACATTCCTAAGGATAAAAGTAGCTCCAAGGCCTTTCCCTGATCTCTGGATGCAAATCCCCAGAAACTGGCTGATTTTTCCACTGGCATATGGGTCAGCTGTAGTAACACGAAGAATACTTCCTACAAATTCAAAAGAGAAGTGAACTTTTTTTCCAGCACATCCAGCTGAAAAGTAAACTTTATATAAGATGCAGAAACAAACAAATAGCATTTCTAGGTAACTTCTTCTTAACTTCCTAAATCTTTTAATTTAGGAAGAAATACTTCATATGAGCATAACCCAGATATGTAAAAAAACAATCTTCTTTTGTTCTTTAAGAAAACTAACCATCCAATCACTAAGAAACTAACCACCCAATCACTAATAATAAAAGCATACAGCTCTTACTGACCAACGTAGAACTCTGGGATGTGGAGTACTTTTCTCCTTTCTAACATATCTTTTCTTTCTATTTGAAATTTCAGAAGATCTGTTCTTCCCCTTCGAGGAATGAATTCAGGACTCAAGAACCTGTGAAAAATACAAATAAATAAATTAATTAAAAGTAAACTTAAAAGGCTGCTAAAAGAAAAATTGTTGCTTTTCAAAGAAATTAAAGAATACGATATTAACGTGTTTTATTGTTCATTGTCTAAATAAAAGTCAATCTTATTTCTAAAATTGTTAATGCTCATGAAAATAGCTAACAATTCCTGAGTACTCACCTAGTATTTTGTTAAAAGCTTTGTGAAACATCTATTGCATAAATTAATCCTTCTAGCAACCATGTGGGTTTGGTGTCATCTCCTTTTTACAGAGCAAGAAACTGAAGCTTGAAAAAAGTAAGTAACTAACCCATTGCTACATTAGCTATAAATCTGTCAAGTCAAGATTTAAATGTAGGTATGTTTGTCAGTCTCCAAAGTCTATGACCATTACTACAGGTCTCACACTGAGCTATACATGCTATAATAAATTATGTCAGAAAAGACATCAACATATAAATTACTAATTATAAACTGACTTTTAAAATGATCTTCCTGATCAGAGAAGATGGCCCTGGAGATGGTGCTGAAGGGCCTGCGGCATCTGCAGGCTTGTTTGCTGTGTCTGCTGGCCAAGACTAGACCAGTTTGAGTATGATGATTGTGACAACTGTGATGCCTATTGGTAGTCCTGGTGTCTCGTGGTTATCTTTCTGCCCTCCTGGTACAGCAGTATCCCTTGAAGAAATCCTGATGCTTTGTAGTGCTCTTCACTCCCTGACCATGTTTAATAATTCTTGCTTTTCCCCCTCCTCATCTGTTTTCTTCTGTTTACTGCTCTTCCTGTACCTTAGGCCAGTCCCGCATCCTTGCATTTCACATTCTCCTAACTGGAGACCCTTGGGCCTTAGGCGACTGCTGGGTCCTCGTCTGCCTTGTTTGTGCCTCTGTAGGAGGTAAGTCCTTGCTTTTCTCCTCTGGCCTAGTAGGAGACTTTGGGTAATGTCCCATTTTTGGCCAAGGTGAGGTATTTGTTTTAGAATAAAAAATTCACCATAAATTCTCATTTACTTAAATTTCCACAGAAATCCTGTTAGTGTCCCCATTTTGATTTCCCTAAGTTGCTGGTTCTCTCTCTGTAAAAAGAGAATGATTAGACCCTGCCTGTTTACCTCAGGACTGTTGTGACTGTAGAAATGAAGCTATGTGAAAATTGTGTAAATCTTATAAAGGTGAAATCCTTTCGCTTAAAAAATAGTAATCTTCCTTTTTTTCTTCTTTAACTGATTTTAAGCTCATTATGAAATATTTAATCTACATAAAAAGTATAAATGACAGTACAATGAATATTCGTGTCTCTACCACCCACCTCAAGAAATAAATTATCAATATTGTGGAAGCCCCAGCGTATCCCTTCCTACTCTGTAGAGTTCATTACTATCCTAAATTTGGTGATTATTCCCATGAATTTCTTCCTCTTCCTCAATTTTCTACTTTGAAAATTTTAAAGCCTACCAAAAAAATAATAATACAATGAACAACTGTAGATCTTTCATCTACTTTTACTAACTGCTAAAATTCTGCTGTATTTGCTTTATATATACATATCATTTTTTTCTGAACCATTTGAGAATGTCAGCCAGGTGTGGTGGTTTACATCTGTTATCCCAACACTTGAGAGGCCGAGGAGGGTAGATCATTTGAGCCCAGGAGTTCCAGACCAGGCTAGGCAACATAGTGAGACCTCATTCTCCAACAAAAAAATGTTAAAAATAGCCAGGCATGGTGGCGGGCACCTGTAGTCCCAGCCACTTGGGGGAATGAGTAGGGAGGGGCCTAGGAGTGGGAGGCTGCAGAGCCAAGATCATGCCACTGCACTCCAGCCTGGGTGACAAAAGCAAGGCTCTGTCTCAAAAAAATGGAAGAGCAAGGCATTTCATTCCTCAATAATTTAGAAGGCTTATGTTAAGAATAAGGACTTGCTCCTATATTATCATGATACCCTTATGACACCTATAAAAGTTAGCATTAATTTGATAACATAATCTAATACAGAGGTATCCAATCTTCTGGCTTCCCTGGGACACACCAGAGGAATTATCTTGAGCCACACATAAAAGACACTAACAACAGCTGGTAAGCTTAAAAAAAAAAAAAGTCAAAAAAATCTCATAATGTTTTAAGAAAGTTTATAAATTTGTGTTGGGCCACATTTAAAGCTGTCCTGGGCTGCGGGTTGGACAAGCGTGGTCTAATATAGGGTTCATACTCAAATGTATGTCAATATCCTGGGAAGGTATTTTACATCTATTTGTTGCCCAATTCAAAATACAATCAAGCTTCACGCATCATATTTGGTCGTTAGTCTCTCAAACTAAGACTTTTCCCCATCTTTGTATTTTTATAACATTAACTTTTTTGAACAGTCAAGGCCTACTATCTTATCCCTGGATTCTGGATTGTTTCCACATAGCTAGACTAAGGTTAAATAATTTTAGTAAGAATATCACAGAGATGATGCTGTGAACAACTTATTCTGTCACATCAGGAGACACATAATATCAGCTGGTACCACTACTGGTAAAGTTATGTTTGACTGGCGAAGTTTCAGAAGGTCCCCCTTAAATTTCTTTTTACTTTACATATGCAGGTATGTCTGGGCAACATATACTGTTGTTTAGTATCGTTTTGTTTTTGTTTTTTCTGAGACGGAGTCTTGCTCTGTCAACCAGGCTGGAGTGCAGTGGCACCATCTCAGCTCACTGCAACCTCC
>NW_012115699.1:1953260-1957928 GCF_000951035.1 Colobus angolensis palliatus | reverse complement strand
CGTGGACCCCTGCGGGAGCGGACGACGAAGGTCAGGACTCTAGTGCCAGCCCTGAGATCCCGCAGAGCCCCGCAATCTCCCCCAACCCGGTGTCCCACGGAGGACCAACTCTGGGGTTGCCTCTCATCTCCAGGCTTGCCTCCCCCATCCTGACCCTGGGCCCCTAACGCGCCCCAGCTCGCAAGTCCCGCTCCTCTTACTGCAAGCGAAAGAGGCCGGCGCGGGGAACAGAGTCCTGGCGGCTTGAAAACTCCGACGTAGGCCCATTGCAGCCCCGTGCCCCGCTGCAATGCAGGACGCCATGCCAGCTAGCTTAGGTCAAGACTACAACGCCCAGTAACCAGCGCGACGAGATTGTAGCTGCCTGCCACTAGATGGCGGCTGCTATGGGACAAAATAGATAAGTCTCTCCCCCTGCTCCTTTCCTGATATCTTAGGAAAAGAGCAAATTTCTCTAGTTCCCCATAATGAGCCAAGTTACACCCCTCCACAGGGGTGTTCTCCCGGCCTAGAAAGCTCTTTCCTACCTCTCTGAATCAACTGTGTCTTCTCAGGCAAGCTCTCGCTATGTGAAAATCCCGTTGTAGGCCTTCATTCCCACTAGGTGCCGTCGATTGGCAGCTCTGATCTCATTTGCAATTCTTTCTTTCTTGTGTAATTATTAGATTAGTATTTAAATCTGCTATTATACTATAGTGAGGCAAGGGAAGGGAGAAAGTCTTCTTTTTTCTCACTGTTTTATCCCAGCACCTAGAACCTACCTGGGCCCTCACTAACTCTTTGTTTTTGTTTTGTTTTGTTTTGTTTTTCTGAGACAAGGTCTTCTTCTTTTGCCCAGGCTGGAGTGCAGTGGCGCGATTATGGCTCTGCAGCCTGCAACTCCTGAGCTCAGGCGGTCCTCTCACCTTAGCCTCCAGAGTAGCCGAGACTACAGTCTTGCACCATCACGCCCAGCTGATTTTACGAATTCTTTGTTGAATGCACAGAAAGGAGAATAGAGCAGTTCCTGACAGAACTGCTGGCCTGTAGTCCTTGAGACTACAGAAAGCCTAAACCCTTTGAGGAACCCAAATGAATTTGGGCTGGGCAACAGTGGGTATGGATAGGTGGGAGAAGTAAAGCTGAAAAGTCTTGTTAAGAAATTTGGAAAATGACTGGGCATGGCCAGGTATGCCTGTAACCCCAGCACTTTGGGAAACTGAGGCAGGAGGATCCCTTGAGTCCATGAGTTGGAAACCAGCATGGGCAACATAGTGAGAACTTATCTCTAAGAAACAAACACAGCCAGGTACGGTGGCTCACGCCTTTAACCCCAGCATTTTGGGAGGCCAAGGTGGGCAGATCGCCTGAGGTCAGGAGTTTGAGACTAGCCTGGCTAACATGGTGAAACCCCGTTTCTACTAAAAATAAAAAAAAATGTATCCTAGTTTGGTGTCAGGCTCCTGTAATCCCAGCTACTTGGGAGACTAAGGCAGGAGAATCTCTTGAACCCGGGAGGCAGAGGTTGCAGTGAGCTGAGATTGTGCCATTGTACTCCAGCCTGGGCAACAAGAGCGAAACTCTGTCTCAAAAAAAAAGAAAAAGAAAAAAAAAAAAGAAAGAAAAGAAAGAGAAACAAGCACAAAAAAAGAAATTTGGAATTTGTTATCTCAGCAATGGTGACACAGTATAAGGATTGAACACTTAGAGTAATGTGATTATTTAACTACGTATTAGTCATTCCAGTTGTATTAATGTCCCAAAGCTACCTCAAATTCAGCATATCCATACTGAGTTCATCTTGTTCACCTCCAGACTTCCTTCCTAGTATTGGCTATCTCAGGGAATGACTTCAGCATCCACTCTCTTGCCTAATCCAAAAATCTCAGTGCCATCCTTGATTCTTCCCTATCTCCCCCTGGATGAAGTTCCAAAAAGTATGCCTGGCACCATCAAATATTTCAGGAATCCATGTACCTTCTCATCCTTCCATCCCTATTACCAATCTAGGTCACCATTTTTTCCCCTCAGGATCCCTGGAGATCCCTGCAACAGCCTTCTCTTTAGTCTTCCTTCCTGTAGTTACCTCCAGTCCTTGACACAGCAACCAAAAAAGATGGCACAGAAATGCATACCCTGTTCTTGGGTTTCCCCAGTTTAAAGCCTTACTGTTTACTTTTGACAGATATCAAATGCTCAAAAAAGCAACCAACCTCTGCAGTTTGGCCCCCATACTCCAACTTGGCATCGTGAGAAACAAGAGCTGTTACACCAGCCTGAGGAACAGGGCCATGTTTTGAGCACAGAACTCAAGGTGCTGTGAAGAAAGACAGGGCCTTGTATTTTAACTCTAGCTTTTTTTATTAGAACAAGAATTTATTCTATAAATGACAAGGAATCACACAACCAAAATTTCAGATGAGCAATATTTTGGCTCTTCTACCTACCCAAAAAAAGTAGACTTCAAGCTGTTAAGAGTAAAAGGGAGGAGAGGCAAAGATAATCATGACTGGCAGTGGTGAAGATTTTTCGGTATTAACCATGCCCAGAACACTTGGCCTTCACTCTTGCTAGGATTGGTGCTATGGGTAGGGGCAGAAAAATAAAAGACAGACCTTCACAGGAGGACGGCAGAATTTACTAGACATTGCCAAGCCATGCTTGCTGCCCTCCCCGCTTCTACAGTTGAAGGAATAGTTGTGTAGAGTTGTACAAAACTGGAAGAATGAGCCTAAAGAATCTTATTTAATTTTCTCCTATATTCTTGCTCACCCAATATCCATCAGGCCATTTTGACCTTATCTTAATGTGGAGAACAAGCTGGGGTTTAAATTATTCCACCAAACAACTTCATAGAGCAAAATCAAAGAGCACAGAGCTGGCTCAACCATTTTGTGAGCTGATTACAGGAATAGTTAATTATTTACTTCTGTGTTTTACACCCATGGAAAGGAGATCATGAACATCATTATATAATGTTCAGCCAAGGGAAGAAAGTATTCCAGGCAAACTGGCTGCTTCAGGTTATTGTGACATCAGGATCCTTGTCTGTTTTGCTCATTATTACATCCTCTAGTAGAATATCTGGCACCCAATAAATATTTCTAAGTAAAATTAGGTAGATCACTCTGATTGTACTTTAGAAAACGGGTGAGAAGCAGGAAATTATTGGAATATTCCAAAAGAGAGATGGTGCTAACCTGGAACAGAAGAAAAAAAAATGGTTCTTAAAGTCATCTTAAAATCATCCCTAATAAGAGCCTTGACTAGCAACATCAGCACAACCAGGGAACATGTTAAAAATACAAATTCTCAGGCCCCAACCCCAGACTTACTGAATTTAAAACTTTGGGCACAGAATCCAGTGATCTGTGCTTTAACAGATCCTCCAGGTGATTCTGATAGTTATTCCAATTTGGGAACAATTGAGGTAGAGGCAATAGAAATAGAAAGTGTTATTTGTTTTTTATATCTCCATCTATTTGTGAGGTAGAGTCAGTAAAAACAATTTTCTGTAATGTACTAGCTGTGAGTCTTTGAGAGAGGTTCCCATCTCTGCCTTTGCTTCTTCATGGGTAATAGGATAGAGGTATACCTACCTCATTGGGTTGGTATAAGGATTAAACTGAGATAATGCATAAAGTTTGGGGATAAATGTATAGATCATAATAAGTTCTTTTTTTCCAACTTCATTGAGACATGATTGAAGATAAAATTTGTATATATTTAAGGTGTACATCGTGATTTGATATATGTATTCAATGTGAAATGATTACCACAGTTGAGCTAATTAACATATCCTTCACCTAATTGGAAAAAAAAAAAAAAAGCTTTTTGTAAAACTTACTTTAAAGATGCCAGCAAGAGAAAACTATAATCTGATTCATGTATTAGCACTTCCAAAAAAAGAATCTCCTATACCTAGAAAACCCTAAAGATGCTACCAAAAGACCTGATAAATAACTTCAATAAAGTTTCAGGATCCAAAATTAATATGCGAAAATCTGTAGTATGTCTATACACCAACAATATTCAAGCTGAGAACCAAATCAAGAATGCAGTCCCATTTACAATAGCCACCAAAAACATAAAATACCTGGGAATACATCTAACCAAGGAGATGAAATCTCTGCAACAAGAACTACAAAACACTGCTGAAATAAATTATAGATAACACAAACAAATGGAAAAACATTCCATGCTCATGGATTGGAAGAATCAATGTCACTAAAATGTCCGTACTGCCCAAAGTAATTTACATATTCAATGACATTACTATTAAATTACTGTCAGGAGAAAAAAACAATTCTAAAATTCATATGGAAACAAGAAAGAGTCCAAGTAGCCAAAGCAATCCTGAGCAAAAAGAGTAAAGCAGGAGGAATGACATGATCTGACTTTATATTGTACTACAAGGCTACAGTCTCCAAAACAGTATGGTACTGGTACAAAAAGCAACAAATAGACCAATGGAACACAATAGAGAATCAACAAATAAAGCCACATACCTACAACCAACTAATCTTCAATAGAGTCTACAAAAATTAGCAGTGGGGAGATGACATCCTATTCAATAAATTGTGCTGGGAAAACCGGCTGACTATATGCTGAAGAATGAAACTAGACTGCTACCTCTCACCACATAAAAAAATTAACTCCAAATGGGTTAAAAACTTACATGTACGACCT
>NW_012115699.1:1946876-1952190 GCF_000951035.1 Colobus angolensis palliatus | reverse complement strand
TTCTCGAATTAACACTGAAACAGAAAACCAAATACTGAATGTTATCACTTCTAAGAGGGAGCTAAATGGGTACTCAGGGACATAAAGATGGGAACAATAGACACTGAGTATTCCAAGAGTGGGGAGGGTGTGAGGGGGATAAGGGCTGAAAAAGTGTCTATTGGGTACTGTGTTCACTATTTGGGTGATGGGATTAATAGAAGGGATTAATAGAAGCCCAAACCTGAGCGTCACCCAGTATATCCATGTAACAAACCCACACATCTAGCCACTGATTTTTTTAAATTTTTATTTTTTATGTTATTTTATTTTTGTGTGGGGAGACAGAGTATTGCTCTGTTGCCCAGGTTGGAGTGCAGTGGCACGATCTCAGCTCACTACAGTCTCCACCTCCTGGGTTCAAATGATTCTTGTACCTCAGCCTCCCAAGTAGCTGGGATTACAGATGCACACCACTACACCTGGCTAATTCTTGCATTTTTAGTAGAGGCAAAGTTTCATCTTGTTCCCCAGGCTAGTCTTAAACTTCTAGGTTCAAGTGATTCACCTGCCCAGGCCTCCCAGAGTGTTGGGATTACACTTGTGAGCCACTGTGCCTTGCTAGCTGCTGAATGGAGGAGGAGGAGGAGGAGGAGGAAGAAAGAAAGAGGAAAGAAGAAAAAAGAAGGAAGAAGAAGAAATCTCTCATTCCAAATAAGGGGGAGGGGGAGGAGGAGGGGTGGGGGAGGAAAAAAAGAAAGAAATCTCTCATTCCAAAGAAGGGAGGGAGGGAGTGAGGAAAGGAAGAAGGAGGAAGAGGAGAAGGAGGAGGAGGAGGAAAGAAAAAGTAGAAAAAGAAGATGGAAGAAGAAGAAATCTCTCATTCCAAAGAGGGGTTAGTCAAAATGGTAGTCTGGAAAACCAGTTACAACATGAAAAGTTAGCCAGTGCCCAGCCAGAAAAGGAAAGAGCCTTAGACAAGTAATTTGGGAAATTTCCAGGCCCACGGATGAGTCCATCCTGGGGCAGACATAAATGAAGGAAGTTGTAGACAACAGTTGTCAAGTTGTCTGATTCCATAGATGAAATAATCCCTAATAGGAGATTTAGCTTGTTGCCAATAAACACTTGAAACCTGTATTAAACTCCCTTTGTTCTGTGTTCATCAAGCAACCCCTTCCATGTTTGACATTAAATTTTGCCTTCAAGGAGAGAAAGTGGTGGTCACAAAGACATAAATGTTCTGGTATTCTGGTCAGCATATTATTTTTTGTTCACTTATAAGTTAATAAACTAGCATTTAGTTTTATCATATCAATTTCATAAATTTGGCTCATGTAAGTCTGCCCTAAGTGATGTATCTATTTCATGCTGTGCTGAAAATCAGGTTCTGGTCTTTCAAAATCAAAAGTCAGACCCAGGGCCGTGACATATTCTCCAAAGTCAATATTATCTGTGAAGCCTTGAAGTATATATTTTGCCTGAATGAAGGAACTTCATATTGCCTCATAAGCTCACCCCCACTACACATACACTCCTTTATTCACTATCTATAACTATTTAATAAACTGCTTCTAAATTTAGCAGCTTAAAACAACAAACGTTTATTGTTGTATGGTTCTGTGGGTCAGAAACCCAGAAGTGGCTTAGTTGAGTGATTTTGACACCAGGTCTTTCACAATGCTGCAATCAAGAGGTTATAGTCAACTCAAGGCTCAACTAAGGGAAGATCTGCTTGCCAGCTCGTTCTGTGAATAGAAGCAGCCTTGCTGGCTGTTGGCTGGGGACATTGGTTCCTTGCTGTATGAACCTTTCCATAGGGCAGCTCGTAACAGGTACCTGGCTTCCCTCAGAGTGAGCCAGCAATGGAACAAGAAGGTGAACAAGACAGAAGTCACAGTCTTTTTGTTACCTAATCTCAGAAGCAACGTGCCATCACTGTTACCGTGATTCTGTTCATTAGAAACAAGTCAGTAGGTCCGGCTCACACTCAAGTGAAATGGACCCCAAAGCGAGAAATATGAAGAGGTGGGGATTATTGCAGGCCATCTTACAAGCTGCCTGCCACAAAATCATTTTCATATTCAAATGTACGAAAGTATAATATTTTTTCTACAAGCTAGCCAATGTTTCATTGCAATGACTATTAAACAACGCCATAACACTTCATATTTTTAAATTACATATGTAATACTAAAATATTCTTAGTATTTGTGAGCTAATTCTCTCCAGCCATCCTCAACTTAGTAAGAAATATTTATTTCCTTTTTTGCCTGGTGAATATCTTGAGCTGACTAGGATTTTTACACAGATTTGGACTTTGAGCCCTAGTCAGAAATGGATGTAGGCCTTGTTTGAAATACAGCCCATTCTTGTGGATAATTCATCACACACTGATGGCAAGTATAGGAGAGAGGGACGGTGGGGAAGACCATGACGGTGATGGAAGTAAAATGTGAGAAGAGACAGTCTAGGATGGCAAGGGAAGGTAGAGCAGATCTTTCTCAAGCACTCTTTAATTCATTCATTTATTCATTTGTTCAGTCAGCCTTCTATTCTTATTTAACAAGTTTTTATTGTTCACCTACCATGTGCCAGGCACTGGGCTAGATCCTGGAGATATAAAGTTGATAATCCTAGTGTCTTCATAATAGGATGCCATAGTGTAAAGGAAAGACTGTCAAACAATGACAACGTTACCTGCTAAATAGGGAGAGGCATAGAGCACAGTGGGAATATGGGGGTCAGGGGAATGGGAGCTGGTGATGTAATCTGATGATCTGATCTGAGTTTAAAAGTATTGAATGGGACTGAGTTCTGCAGGGTTATAACTAAGTAAATATCTAGCCTGGAAACACAGTCTGTTCCATTGCTTCACAGAGGAGCAAACCTAGAAAAAAGGAACAAGAAAAAGTGTTATTGACACCGGAAGGACAAAGTAGGAATAAAAATTTTAAAAAACTAATTTAAAACAGTTACACATGTATATGAGAATTTATGATGTGAGTAAACTGGCACTTAAAATCAATGTGGAGGCCAGGTGCGGTGGCCCACGCTTGTAATCCTAGAACTTTGGGAGGCTGAGGCCGTTGGGTCACTTGAGGCCAGGAGTTTAAGATCAGTCTGGTCAACATGGCGAAAATTCATCTCCACTAAAAATACAAAAATTGGCTGGGTGTGGTGGCACACACCTGTAATCCCAGAACTTTGGGAGGCTGAGGCACAGAATCGCTTGAACTGGGGAGGTAGAGGTTGCAGTGAGCTGAGACTGTGCCACTGCACTCTACCCTGGGTGACAGAGCGAGACTCTGTCTCAAATAATAACAACAATAAATAAAATAAAATAAATGTGGAAAGGATGGAAAAACGATGTTCAGACAATTAGATATCTGGTGGAAAAAAAATTATGAATTGATCCATACTTCACAATTTCGGAGAATCAGTATCTTATATTTCTATTTACTTGATATGCATAAAGAACTTCTGGAAGAATATCATATATGTAAGAATAATATCTTATATATATAAGATTTATATATATATCCCACAAATGAAAGAACTTACCTTCCCTAGGATAGTAAAAGGCTTAGAAAAAGAAGAAACAAGGTTGGAGCTAGCACTTTCACTGTATGCATTTTTGTATTGTTTGACTATGAACCTTAAAATTATCTATTCTAGAAATTGAATTTCAAAAAATGAAAACTTATGGATGGAATGAAGAAATAACTATGCAAGACATTGTAAGTAAAAATAAATTGTAACGCCTTCTTAAATAGAATGAAAAAACCCCAAAGCCATGAAGAGAGAGATTGATAAGTTTGACCCCATTACCACTGAAATCTTCTAGATGAAAAACAGATATCATAAACAAATTTAAAACACTAGTGATTGCTGAGTGCAGTGGCTCATGCCTGTAAATCCCAGCACTTTGGGAGGCCAAGGTGGGTGGATCATATGAGATCAGGAGTTTGAGACCAGCCTGACCAACATGGCAAAACCTCGTTTCTATGAAAAATACAAAGATTAGCCGGGCACGGTGGCACATGCCTGTAGTCCCAGCTACTCAGGAGGCTGAGTGAAGCAGGAGAATCGCTTGAACCTGGGAGGCGGAGGTTTCAGTGAGCCGAGATCGCAACACTGCACTCCAGCCTGGATAACAAAGCAAGACCCTGTCTCAAAAAATAAATTAAATAAATACGTAAAACACCAGTGATCAACTTGGAAACATTTCTTTCAAATTGTAGAGAGATAAACGATTAATATTCAGAAATTACACCATTGGAAAAAATATTGAAAGATTGACGATGTCAAGTGGAGGAAACATAAATTATAACATTTTAACCCAGCTGCTCTACATCTTATTCACAGTAGATATAAACTCACTGCAAGCTCTGAAATGTTCTAGTGGATGACAGTTATGCCAGAAGTGTTCATTCAATTGTTCAACAAAATCTTGGGGAAAAAAAACCAGTGTTCATTATAATGGGAATGACTAACCCAAATGTAGCAATTCAATAATACAAAAAATTATGACAGAATTAATAATTAACTGGATCTATATATCATTTTTATGATAGTTATGGTGATATAAATTATGATAAAATCATAAATAACATATATTCTCAATTACACCTATAAATATAAGCAACCAAGGGCAAAATCACCCATTTCTGGGAATGATTAAGCCCCTAGTCAAGACATGCACTAGGGCTTAACCTACAAATCTTGGTATTGAAATGCATTTAGAATGTTATTTCACAGTAGAAAGGCATTCCCTTTAGAGGTGCGGCCAAGGCCCACCCCACAGAGTCCTGCAGCTTCTATCTGTATAGAGGAGAGGGCTGAGTAATAGTTATCAATCATTGTTGTTTAGATGGAGTTTTTAGACTTCAAATATTTATTAATCACAAAGTTCTATTCCCAATGTCACATTTATTTGTACATCCTCTCCTACAAACTTATCCGGGGAAATATCAATTATATCTCTTGATAATCACTTGCAATTGGCTCTTGGGGTAAACTTCATAAAATTTTACTTAATAAAGTCTACAATTCTTTTATGATTATACTTTAAGTTCTAGGGTACATGTGCATAACGTGCAGGTTTCTTACATATGTATACTTGTGCCATGTTGGTGTGCTGCACCCATCAGCTCGTCAGCACCCATCAACTCATCATTTATATCAGGTATAACTCCCAATGCAATCCCTCCCCCCACCACCCTCCCCATAATAGGCCCTGGTGTGTGATGTTCCCCTTCCCGAGTCCAAGTGACCTCACTGTTCAGTTCCCGGCTATGAGTGAGAACATGCGGTGTTTGGTTTTCTGTTCTTG
>NW_012115699.1:1946185-1946410 GCF_000951035.1 Colobus angolensis palliatus | reverse complement strand
AACATACGTGTGCATGTGTCTTTATAGCAGCATGATTTATAAACCTTTGGGTATATACCCAGTAATGGGATGGCTGGGTCATGTGGTACTTCTAGTTGTAGATCCTTGAGGAATTGGCATACTGTTTTCCATAATGGTTGAACTAGTTTACAGTCCCACCAACAGTGTAGAAGTTTTCCTATTTCTCCACATCCTCTCCAGCACCTGTTGTTTCCTGACTTTTTA
>NW_012115699.1:1945124-1945437 GCF_000951035.1 Colobus angolensis palliatus | reverse complement strand
CTTGTAAATTTGTTTGAGTTCTTTGTAGGTTCTGGATATTAGCTCTTTGTCAGATGAGTAGATTGCAGAGATGGTATCTCATTGTGGTTTTGATTTGCATTTCTCTGATGGCCAGGGATGACGAGCATTTTTTCATGTGCCTGTTGGCTGCATAAATGTCTTCTTTTGAGAAGTGTCTGTTCATATCCTTTGCCCACTTTTTGATGGGGTTCTTCATTTTTTTTTTCTTGTAAATTTGTTAGAGTTCCTTGTAGGTTCTGGATATTAGCCCTTTGTCAGATGAGTAGATTGCAAAAATTTTCTCCCATTCTGT
>NW_012115699.1:1937920-1939159 GCF_000951035.1 Colobus angolensis palliatus | reverse complement strand
CTCCCAAGTAGCTGGGACTACAGGCATGCACCAAAGTCTATAATTCTTTCTACTTTCCATTGCTCAAGGAGTTTTCTAGAAGGGTCTATGACAATATTTTTTTCCAAAATACTGAGATTGCAACAAGCTAACCCTTAGTGAAATGTGTATCTAAAAAAGTGCCAACCTAGGAGGATTCATATCAATTATGCCTACACTTTTAGAGAGGGAAAGAATGTGAGCTGACCAGTTACCACCTATAATGGTCATATACAGAGAAACTGTTGAGTTTCTTTCTTTTCTTATTTCATTAGTGGGTTTTCCAGTAAAGTCGTTTTGGGCTTCTCCTCCACCACTCTGCTGGCATCCCTCTGCACCTAGAGAAAATCACACATCAGCAATGGCTCTCCTTGGCCAGCGCTCTCTCCACCTCCATAGCTCATCTCTGCCTTCTTAACCTGCTTACCACACTCCGACTACCCCGGCTTGCAGTGGTGGTGTGGTGCAGAGTTTCTTCTGCCTGGATCACTCTCCTTTTCCTCTATGCTGACTTCTGGGTCTCAGCATAAAGTCACCTTCTACAACAGCCTTCTGTGGCACCCTGAATTAGAGTCAACCTCCTTCTACTTTCTCATGGCATCCTGGGCTTTTTCTTTCTATTCTTCGTCACAATGTGGTGATAATTTTATAATTATCTTTCTACCAAGAGGTTGTAAGTTTGTGGAGTGCAGAAATTGACATTTTTTCAGTTGCTACTATGTCCCAGCTCCCAGCACAAAAAAGTGTCTCAGGAAACTCCTGTAGGCTGAAGGAATTGAATTAAGAAGACTTTCAGCCCCTAAGCAGCCTCCAGGTGGGATGAGTTGTGGTCTCTGCCCATATGACCCGTAGGACCTCAGGGCCCATATATAACAACAGGGCCCCTGAAATAACAGCAAATCCATTCCGATTGGAAGCTTGATGGGAGAAAACAGGAAAGTCGTTGCTTGCTCTCGGGCAATTCTCACTGGGTTCAGAGGGACTGGATGACCCTTCACTGAGAGCTCTGGGCATGTGTATGGGGAGGAAGCTGGAACAAGAGCCTGCAGTGAGCCCCACAATCCCAAATCAGGCAACGGGGCCCAGAATGCAAGAGGAGCTTCCAGCGCCTCACCAGAGAGGTCTTACACATACTGCCTAAATATCAGCTGTTGATTTTGCCAATATTGATAGTTACCGGTGATGTCTCCAAATCAACTATCATGAGTAACAAAGCATAGA
>NW_012115699.1:1937539-1937870 GCF_000951035.1 Colobus angolensis palliatus | reverse complement strand
TTTTTGAAAAGTCTCTCTCTCTCCTTTCTTTTAAAAATTAGGACATCATAGTATATATTTGGGTATACTTGTGATATTTTGATACATTTATACAACGTGTAATGATCAGATCAGGGTAGTTGGGATATCTGTCACCTCAAATATTTATCTTTATGTTGGGAACATTACAATTCTCTTCTAGCTAGATTGAAATATATAATAAACTATTGTTAACTGTAGTTTCTCTACTGTACTATTGAATACTATAACTTATCCCTTCTATATAACTGTATTTTTATACCCCTCAACCCCCTTATCTATGTCTCCCCCCTCCCTCAACACACATACCCCC
>NW_012115699.1:1912563-1935306 GCF_000951035.1 Colobus angolensis palliatus | reverse complement strand
ATGTCATTTGCAAACAGGGACAATTTGACTTCCTCTTTTCCTAATTGAATACCTTTTATTTCTTTCTCCTGCCTGATTGCCCTGGCTAGAACTTCAGACACTATGTTGAATAGGAGTGGTGAGAGAGGGCATCCGTGTCTTGTGCCAGTCTTCAAAGGGAATGCTTCCAGCTTTTGCCCATTCAGTATGATATTGGCTGTGGGTTTGTCTTAAATAGCTCTCATTATTTTGAGATACGTCCCATCAATACCTAGTTTATTGAGAGTTTTTAGCATGAAGGGCTGTTGAGTTCTGTTGAAGGGCTTTTCTGCATCTATTTAGATAATGATGTGGTTTTTGTCTTTGGTTCTGTTTGTATGATGGATTACGTTTATTGATTTGCGTATGTTGAACCAGCCTTGCATCCCAGGCATGAAGCCAACTTGATCGTGGTGGATAAGCTTTTTGATGTACTGCTGGATTCAGTTTAGCAGTATTTTACTGAGGATTTTTGCATCGATGTTCATCAGGGATATTGGTCTAAAATGCTCTTTTTTTGTTATGTCTCTGTCACGCTTTGGTATCAGGATGATGCTGGCATCATAAAATGAGTTAGGGATAGTTCCCTCTTTTTCTATTGATTGGAATAGTTTCAGAAGGAATGGTACCAGCTCCTCTTTGTACCTCTGATAGAATTCAGCTGTGAATCCGTCTGGTCCTGGACTTTTTATTGGTTGGTAGACTATTAATTATTGCCTCAATTTCAGAGCCTTTTATTGATCTATTCAGGGATTCAAGTTCTTCCTGGTTTAGTTTTGGGAGGGTGTATGTGTATAGGAATTTGTCCATTTCTTCCAGATTTTCTACTTTATTTGCATAGAGATGTTTATAGTATTCTCTGATGGTAGTTTATATTTCTGTGGGATCGGTGGTGATATCCCCTTTATCATTTTTTGTTGCGTCTATTTGATTCCTTGCTCTTTTTTTCTTTGTTAGTCTTGCTAGCGGTCTATCAATTTTGTTGATCTTTTAAAAAAACAGCTCCTGGATTCATTGATTTTTTGAAGGGTTTTTTTATCTCTGTCTCCTTCAGTTCCACTCTGATCTTAGTTATTTCTTGCCTTCTGCTAGCTTTTGAACGTGTTTGCTCTTGCTTCTCTAGTTCTTTTAGGTGTAATGTTAGGGTGTCGATTTTAGATCTTTCTTGCTTTCTCTTGTGGGTATCTAGTGCTATAACTTTCCCTCTACACACTGCTTTAAATGTGTCCCAGAGATTCTGGTGTGTTGTGTCTTTATTCTCATTGGTTTCAAAGAACATCTTTATTTCTGCCTTCATTTTATTATGTACCCAGTAGTCCTTCAGGAGCAGGTTGTTCAGTTTCTATGTAGTTGTGTGGTTTTGAGTGAGTTTCTTAATCCTTAGTTCTAATTTGATTGCACTGTGGTCTGAGAGACAGTTTGTTATAGTTTTTGTTCTTGTACATTTGCTGAGGAGTGTTTTACTTCCAACTATGTGTTCAATTTTGGAATCAGTGCAATGTGGTGCTGAGAAGAATGTATATTATGTTGATTTGGTGTGGAGAGTTCTGTAGATATCTCTTAGGTCTGTTTGGTGCAGAGCTGAGTTCAAGTCCTGGATATCCTTGTTAACTTTCTGTCTCGTTGATCTAATGTTGACAGCGCCATGTTGAAGTCCCATTATTATTATGTGGGAGTCTAAGTCTCTTTGTAGGTCTCTAAGAACTTGCTTTATGAATCTGGGTGCTCCTGTATTGGGTGCATATACATTTAGGATAGTTAGCTCTTCTTGTTGAATTGATCCCTTTGCCTTTATGTAATGGCCTTCTTTGTCTCTTTTGATCTTTGTTGGTTTAAAGTCTGTTTTATCAGAGACTAGGATTGCAATGCCTACTTTTTCTTTTTGTTTTCCCTTTGCTTCATAGATCTTCCTCCATCCCTTTATTTTGAGCCTATGTGTGTCTCTGCATGTGATATGGGTCTGCTGAGTACAGCACACTGATGGATCTTGACTCTATCCAATTTGCCAGTCTGTGTCTTTTGATTGGGACATTTAGCCCATTTACATTTAAGGTTAATATTGTTATTTTTGTGAATTTGATCCTGTCATTATGATGTTAGCTAGTTATTTTGCTCATTAGTTGGTGCCATTTCTTCCTAGCATCGATAGTCTTTATGACTTGACATCTTTTTGCAGTGGCTGGTACCGTTTGTTCCTTTCCATGTTTAGTGCTTCCTTCAGGAGCTCTTGTAAGGCAGGCCTGGTGGTGACAAAATCTCTCAGCATTTGCTTGTCTGTAAAGGATTTTATTTCTCCTTCACTTATGAAGCTTAGTTTGGCTGGATATGAAATTCTGGATTAAAAATTCTTTTCTTTAAGAATTTTGAATATTGGCCCCCACTCTCTTCTGGCTTGTAGAGTTTCTGCCAAGAGAGCTGGTGTTATTCTGATGGGCTTCCCTTTGTGGGTAACCCGACCTTTCTCCCTGGCTGCCCTTAACATTTTTTCCTTCATTTCAACTATGGAGAATCTGACAATTATGTGTCTTGGAGTTGCTCTTCTTGAGGAGTATCTTTGTGGCATTCTCTGTATTTCCTGAATTTGAATGTTGGCCTGCCTTGCTCGGTCAGGGAAGTTCTCCTGGATAATATCCTGAAGAGTGTTTTCCAACTTGGTTCCATTTTCACCATCACTCTCAGGTACACCAGTCAGACATAGATTTGGTCTCTTCACATAGTCCCATATTTCTTGGAGGCTTTGTTCATTTCCTTTTACTATTTTTTTCTCTAAACTTCTCTTCTCACTTCATTTCATTCATTTGATCTTCAATCACTGATACCCTTTCTTCCACTTGATCGAATCGGCTACTGAAGCTTGCACATGCATCATGTAGTTCTCATGCCATGGTTTTCAGCTCCATCAGGTCGTTTAAGGTGTTCTCTATGCTGTTTATTCTAGTTATCCATTTGTCTAATCTTTTTTCAAGGTTTTTAGATTCTTTGTGATGGGTTCAAACATCCTCCTTTAACTCAGAGAAGTTTGTTATTACTGATCTTCTGAGGCTTACTTCTGTCAATTCATCACAGTCATTCTCCGTCCAGCTTTATTCCATTGCTGGCGAGGAATTGCATTCCTTTGGAGGAGAAGAGGTGCTCTCATCTTTGGAATTTTCAGCTTTTCTGCTTTGTTTTCTCCCCATCTTTGTGGTTTGATCTACCTTTGGTCTTTGATGATGGTGACCCAGAGATGGGGTTTTGGTATGGATGTCCTTTATGTTTGTTATTTTTCCTTCTAACAGTCAGGACCCTCAGCTGCAGGTTTGTTGGAGTTTGCTGGAGGTCCACTCCACACCCTGTTTGCCTGGGTATCACCAGCGTAGGCTGCAGAACAGCAAATATTGCAGAACAGCAAATGTTGCTGCCTGATCCTTTCTCTGGAAACTTCGTCTCAGAGGGTAACCCAGCTGTATGAGGTGTCAGTCAGCCCTTACTGGGAGGTGTCTCCCAGTTAGGCTACTTGGGGGTCAAAGTCCACTTGAGGAGGCAGTCTGTCCATTCTCAGATCTCAGACTCCATGCTGGGAGAACCACTACTCTCTTCAAAGCTGTTAGACAGGGACGTTTAAGTCTGCAGAAGTTTCTGCTGCCTTTTGTTCAGCTATGCCCTGCCCCCAGAGGTGGCATCTACAGAGGCAGGCAGGCCTCCTTGAGCTGCGGTGGGCTCCACCCAGTTTGAGCTTACTGGACGCTTTATTTACCTACTGAAGTCTCAGCAATGGCAGATGCCCCTCCACCAGCCTCACTGCCGCCTTACAGTTTGATCTCAGACTGCCATGCTAGCAGTGAGCCAGGCTCCATGGGTGTAGGACCCTCCGAGCCAGGTGCAGGATATACTGTCTTGGTGTGCCGTTTGCTAAGACCATTGGAAAAGCACAGTATTACGGTGGGAGAGCCCCGATTTTCCAGGTACCATCTGTCACGGCTTCCCTTGGCTAGGAAAGGGAATTCCCCAACCCCTTGCGCTTCCCAGGTGAGGCGATGCCCTGGCCTGCTTCGGTCCACACTCTGTGGGCTGCACCCACTGTCTAACAAGCCCCAGTGAGATGAACCCGGTACCTCATTTGGAAATGCAGGAATCACCTGTCTTCTGCATCACTCATGCTAGGAGCTGTAGACTGTAGCTGTTCCTATTCGGCCATCTTGGAACCCTCTCAATATACTGATCATTTTTCTTTTTGTTATACACCCAGCTGAAGGATTGTGGGATTTTATGATAGTTCTGTTTTTAGTTTGTTGAGGAACCTGCATACTGTTCTCCACAGTGCTGTACTACCAACCAACAGCACTAGTATTCCCTTTTTCTCTGTATCTTCACCAGCATTCATTATTTTTGGTCTTTTTGATAATAAACATTCTAACTGAGGTGAGATGATATCTCATTGTGGTTTTGATTTACATTTTTCTGATGAATAGTGTTGTTGAGAATTTTTTCATATATTTTTTGGCCATTTGTATATATTATTTGAGGAATGTCTGTGCACATCTTTTGCCCATTTTAAATTTGGATTATTTGTGGGTTTTTTTGCTATTGATTTGCGTTCCTGTTTTCTCTAATTCTATAGGTTGTCTCTTCACTTTGTTAATTGTATCCTTTGCTATGCAGAAGTGTTTTAGTTTGATGTAATCCCATTTGCCTATATTTGTTTTTATTGCCTTGCTTTTGAGGTCTTAACCAAAAAATCTTTGCCCAGACCAATGTCCTATAGTGTTTCCCCAATGTTTACTTCTAGTAGTTTCACAGTTTCAGATCTTACATACAAGTTGTCAATCCATTTTGAGTTGATTTTTGTACATGGTAAAAGATGGGGACCCACTGTAGCTTTTCTACAGGGTCCCTTTAGAGTGTTTCTTTCTACAATTGAATGCCTGGCACCACCCACCCAAGATGATAAGCTGGAGAAGAAACATTGGAGCATAAATAGAAAGTTTTGATATGCCACTGTATTTTGCTTAGTAACCCAATTCTTATTAAGACT
This sequence comes from Colobus angolensis palliatus, assembly GCF_000951035.1. Lineage (NCBI taxonomy): Eukaryota > Metazoa > Chordata > Mammalia > Primates > Cercopithecidae > Colobus > Colobus angolensis. The sequence continues at coordinate 1,930,274 of NW_012115699.1, read as the reverse complement.
ACACCACTACTCAGTTAAGCTTTACCACCATGTTGTAGGCTGTGTTATTCTGGAATGACAAGAAAACTGAGGATTACAGAAGGGCAATGACTTGGCAAAGCTCATACAGTACATGTGTTGGGTGTTCCATATAGTCAGCAGATAAATAACATGTACCTACTATAAGCTAGTCACAGAGGTGGACGAAGAGAAATAATTTTCTCTGAAGACAACATTATAATACAAAATGATAATTGCTGGGAGGATGTGTGTTCTGTGGGCTGCCATAGCACGTGGGAATGCATTTTGCCCAGGCAAGGTCAGCTGGGAAAGTTTCTCAGAAGAAAGGAGATTTGAACTGAGCCTTGAGGATATAATACTGCATACATATAATCAAGGAAGCAAGAAAAGGTTAAGATTAATCAGAAGAAATTAGAGAATGGTATCCTCCCCTCTCGCCCCATGCATGAGACTCTGGTTAGAAGGCAGATGTAGAATATTGTGTTATCCTGGAGTCTTCATTATGTTGGACAACAAGTTTTGTAGAAAGCTGAAGGTTACTGCTTTGAACAATATACATATATTTTTAAACCAGCAGCAAATACTTAAAAATGCATTACAGATATCCTTATTACCAAAACAGATCCTTATAATTTTCCCTAGATTGTTCCTCCTCCTGGTTCTCAGTTTCATGAAATAGCAAATCAGACTCCCTGACCACCCTCCCAAATGGAGTCCCCCGTTATTCCTGTTTTCTATTTTCACAGTATTTAGAGCATATGATATATTTTCAGTGGTTTGTTTGCTGCTTTTTCATTTTCCTCCCCTACTCAACTGTAAGTCTTAAAATCAGGAATCCAGCTTGGTTTATTTGTTTGCATTTTACCTGAGCAGAAAATGAGGGTGGGAGGTGGACTGGGTTTAGGGAATGAGGGAATTTGGAAGTCGTAATAATGAGTGTAAGCTTCTTCAGGAGGGCACTGAGGAGTGTTCAGATAATTTTTTAAAAAATGACAAGGCCAGGCTTCCATCTCAGAAAGTTTCCTGTCTCTGCAGAATGGAGAATGGGCTGGAGCTGCAGCTTAGGGAGCTGATTTAAGAGGTAGAGGCAGTGATCCCTGCAAGATGTGACAGTGCTCTGGATTCATGTGCCTGGGGCTGAATGAGAAGTGGTAGTACAAGTAGGCATTGAGGACAAGGAATTAACAAGCTCTGGTGATTGACAGGTTATGGGGGAAGCCCCTGGACTCCTTCCTGGGAATTTGGTGGATGGTGGTATTTCTGCTGAGATAGGGGATGGCAGAAGGAGCAGATTTGTGGGAACAGACTGCGTGTGTCCTGGAAACATTGAGCTTAGGGTGCATGTCTGTCACATGCAAGGAAAGAAGTCCGCTAAAGGGCTGGAAGTTAACTTGAAGTAGAGGAGACAGACCTGGGCAAGAGGGGCAACAAGTGGAGCCATCTGGATGAGGCCACCCAGGAGGGGCTGCGTGTGAGACAGGAAAGGGTCAGGACAGAGCCCTGGAGAACAGCAACTGCTAAGGGATATGTGGTTGAAATGAGCAGCAGGGATGCAGAGAAGGAGCCATCTGAAAGGGAGTCGAAGGGAATCAGGAAGGCAGCGAGCTTTCAACTGTGTGGGAGGGGGTCGGTGTCCCAACCCCCATATTGTTCAAGGTCAACTGTAGTGCCAGAGACTTGAATGATATCATTATTGTGAGAACTGTTTAGTTTTTAGTGTTGGAACTGTTTGGTTTCCATTTATTGCCAGTTTTTATGTATTTATTTACAACCTTTACTTTTTAGGGGGGCACAGGAGTTGAGGAATAAAACATTGACTACAGATGTTACAGAGTAACTTGCTGAGATAGAAGTTCATTGGTTTTAGCATTCTCCAAGCTGACCCCTAGGCAGGTCTCCTTCGAGTTTCTAAAAATGTGAGTTGGTGGGTTCCTCCTTCCTACCCACCCTCTAACCCAAGTCCAGAGCTTATGAATTTTAGGACCCGGAGAAGATAATGCTTCTCCCTAAGAAGAAAAGATAGAGGTCAATGTTTAGAGAAGGCAAGGTTGAAGCCCCTGGACCTAGGAAAATTAGCAGCTTTAGCTGCCACTGAAGAATGAGGGATGGGGGATGAGGAATGCACAGTGTGTGGACAGAGACCTGTGCCCACTACCAGGCATATGTGAGGCTACATGGGGAGCTCACTGCAGATGCCAACCATGGAAAGAGATGGCTGCAGGGCCCACCCTCAATCTAAGCAGGAGAATTATTTTTACTAGAAAATTGAATTTTGCTGAGAGCCAAGGAATACAAGCTTGAGAAATATAGTATTTTAAAAATCTGAAATGAACTATTAAATATAATGACTTAGAATCCCATTTTTTGTCTTTTGTTTAGAGAAACGTATCAGTGGTTTTTAATCAGGGCTACCAAGAGAATCTTGGAAGGAAATAACAATTTGTTAGAAAAGAATATTTTCTAATTTTGTAATCATAGAGACTGATTTGCTATTATAAAAGTAACACATAATTGAAGGAGCTGGGATTTGATTTTACCCTACTTAAAAGTAAATAAGTTAGCATCTTGTTTCATGAACATTGGTAGAAGACGTAGACTCTTGGGTTGGAGACAATCACTTTATTATTCATGACATAACATGACCATCAGCATGTTTGCAAAGGTTCCCCTTGTCCCCAAGTCCCAGATGGGTGACACCACAGGCCCAGATGAATGGTACACACATAGTAGGTTTACTTCACAGAAAAGGAGCACTGAGCTTAAGGAATACGCTGCTTTTATAGGAAGCAATAAATACACCTGTTCTTTGTTTCAAGTGACACAACCTCATCCTTCACGGCTGGCCACAGCAAAGCCACACCTGAGAAATGTCCTGGGTAAAGAGGGCGGAGGACCTTGCATTCTTAGTATACCCAGCAATACGTGTGGGAGCTCAAAAAACAAACAAATAATATTTACTATAGGAAATGTGCATTATAATAACAATAACAAAACCCAGTTACTACTTATATTATCCAGAAACTACAAATGGTTAATTTGGTCCTACAAACTAGTTCCAGAGTTGAGAGAAGCTTATGGGCAGCTGCTGGAGTTACACTTGAAGTTCAGGTGATAATATTATTTTTTTCATGTCAAATGAGTAAGGTGTCAATGTTGTAATAAGGTTAGAGGGAGGCACATCTCACACAGGAGTGGGAAAACCCAATCATCATCATGCTTATGATCATAAAAGGATCTAGGTGATAATATTTATGAAGCAAATATTCTTGTTAGGACAGCTGAAGTTCATCAAATACCTTTGAGCTCACTACTTGGGGTTGGGATTAGTCTTTCAGGTTGAAGTCACTAAGGAACCCATGGTCCATTTCCTTAAATTTCAAGGACTGTCCTGATGTCTCAGAGATAGCACTGTCTGTGAATACGGTGAGGGCTTCCTTGCATAGGCAGTCTAAGATTGTCTGCTTCTAAGCTCTTGCCTCTTCCCAAGCATGTAGTGAAATCTGAGCCAGTCACAACAAAACAGGTTAGAATAAGGCTTGATCACCACAGCAGGCAGGCTATCCACCTTCTTCTTCTTCTTTTTTTTTTTTTTGACGGAGTCTTTTTCTGTCCCCCAGGCTGGAGTGCAGTGGAATAATCACAGCTCACTACAACCTTTGCCTCCCAGGCTCAAGGGATTCTGCCATCTCAGCCTGCTGAGTAGCTGGGACTATAGGCACCTGCCACCATGCCCGACTAATTTTTATATTTTGATAGAGATAGGATTTTGCCATGTTGGAAAGGCTGCTCTCAAACTCCTGCCCTCAAATGATCCACCTGCCTCGGCCTCCCAAAGTGCTGAGATTACAGGCGTGAGCCACTGCACCTGGCCTCTACCTTCAATTCTGAGCTCAGAAAACTCCCTGTTCCTCAAGCTTTGAGGCCTATTTACTTTGCTTCATCATGTATTCATTATTAACCCTTCCTTCATCCTGTTTAGTAAATATATATTGAGTTACTACTAGACTGGGAGCTCCGTGAAGCAATGAGGGCACATTCTTCCTGCCCTCAGGACACCAAAGCCGGGGAAATCTCATGCAAGCATTTTTTTGGATGAACTCTGGAATGTTGTATGGAAACAAACCAAGTGTTTGCTATGCTGTTAGTCGACTAAAATATGTAATTTGTGTGTGTGTGTGTGTGTGTGTGTTTTAAAAAAATAGCCAAACAAAACCCTATATTACCATTCAAAATTAAATTTGCAGGAAAAATAATTGCTTGATCTGTGTAGAATGCTTGAACATGCTTATATCCCTTGAAATTATTAGCAAAGATGCACTCGTGATTTTAAAAATGTAACAAAACATGAATTAAATTATACAAGAAAACATCAACAGATCTCTTGATAGTCTTTTTAAAAAGGATGAAAAGGTCCAGATTGAACAACTAACTAAAACTTAGATCTTAGAAGTTAATAACTTAGGTTGTATTCTCTTCCTTTCACTTGCCCACAGGAAAAAGAGAACAGTACTTAGGTGACAGCCCAGGCTAGCCATGTGCGTGCTCTCAGCATTAGCGCTGAGGTATGAGTATTAACGCTGTTGGTACGAGTGAGCTGCAGGTCCAGAAATACCTCTCCAGTAACACACTTTGGAAATAATCCCTCACAGGGTAGCCATGTCACTTTTATTAGTTGTAAAACACACCACTCACTTTTTGCTGGTGATAAAGTGATTACTTCATTGACGTTTTGGAAAACTGCAGCGACATACTGTCTTAGCAAATGCTTTGAAACAACAAGTTGTTTTTATTTTTAGAGAAGAGTGTTTTGAACACTATTGATTAGTATTTATTTAAGGAAGTTTTATGGGCATGGTGGCTCATGCCTGTAATCCCAGCACTTTGGGAGGTCCAGGCAAGAGGATTGCTTGAACCCAGGAGTTGGAGACCAGCCTGGGCAACATAGAAAGACTTCCATCTCTACAAATCATTTTTAAAAAATTAGCTGTGTGTGGTGGTGTGTGCCTGTGATCCCAACTACTCAGGAGACTGAGGCAGGAGCATTGCCTGAGACTGGGAGTTTGAGGCTGCAGTGAGCCATGATTGTGCCACTGCACTCAAGCCTGGGTAACAGAGAGAGACCCCGTCTCAAAACAAACAAACAAAAATAGCCGATTACTAGCCACTAGGTTTTAGCCAATAGCACTGACATTCCTTAGGCCAGCTTATCAGAAAAGATATGAAATGCTGGCGATTGTAGGAACAAAATTTTGTAGTGAATAAGCCTTTGATGTGGCAGAAATCTAAACAATATTTGATTGAGGCTAAGCCCTACCCTTGCCTCTACTGACGAGACAAAAGCTGAGGGCTCCAGTCTGATGGGTCTTTGTACCCAGCCAACCAAGGGAGTGCATTCAGATCAAGGGCATGCTCGAGAGAGCTCTCTGTGTTAGCTATTATTAATGGTTCCCAATTTATAGGAAGAACATTAGTTTAATAACTTGTCCGAGGTCACTTTGCTCAGCTAAATGAGTGATGAATGTTTGATTCAAACCAGGCCTATCAAATCCCTAAATCTGTGCTTTTCAGGGCCGGGAAGAGGAAAAGTTTGCTAAGGCAGAAATCAGAGGGTGGAACAACAATCCTTACCTCTTCCCTCCCCAGCCAGAGCAGCTCTGGCTGAGATCACATTTGAAGAAATCCTTTTGCTGTTAAGAAGAAAATAAGGAAAAAAAAAAAAAAAAAAAAGGAAAGGAAAGAAAAATTCCAGCCTTGCACTAGTCTGAGATATTTTGAGGCTGAATTAAATAAAACCAGATGTTAATTTATTATCAAAATTCTCAGCCTATAACAGTAGTTCTCAAATCTTGTGTACTTAAGAATCTGCTTGAGTGCTTGTTTAACCTGGAGAGTCTTAAGCTCCACCCTCAGAGACTGGATTGAATAGGTCTGGTTTGGGGTAAAGCACAGGAATTTGCCATTTTCACAGGTGTCCCAGGAGCATTGGATGCAGGTGGTTACAGAACTGCATTTTGAAAAACTGAACAAAGATGTTTTGAAAATAAAAAGAAAAATGTAGGCAGAGAGTGCCAGAAGTGGTTTGATCTCACCCATTTGGCATAAGTGCTACTCCCTTTGGAAAGCCCTCTGTGAATGACTCAGTAAGGCCTGTCTTAAATCGTGAATCTGTTCCCTGGTTTGACATTGGAGAGAGAGTAGTTACTGTCATGGAAAGGAGAAAGTGAGTCTTAGGACTCAGTCTTTAGCCTGTAAGGGAGACTACCAAACAGGGAAAAAGAAGGAAAAGCTCAGGAGTGCTCCAAAGCCAACAGAAGAATATGTGAGCAGAAACAAAAGAAATGAACAAAGCAGTTTTCCTCCTGAATGATATTGAGTAGAATTTCTTAGGAAGGCAGAGGCAGGGACCACACTGCTACCCATTAAATTATGGCCTGACAGCCAGTTACAGGCCAGTCCCTTTCAGCCGAGAGCAATGTTCTGAGAACCCTTCCCACTTGGACTCAACATCACATCCCTGGCAAGGCTTCAGTACAAGAATATGAGCTCCAGGAAGCATCAGTGATGGGGTTGGTGGCAGCCCAGATTTTTGTTGCAGGAGGAGCTAGATGCAGTAGTCTGTAGGTAGGGAGAGGGTGAAGTTGAATTTGCTGAGGATTTCATATAACACCGAAAAGATCATAATCCATATCAAGTTCATGTCCTTGATGACATTAAGTGAGATCCCATAGTTGTGGCCACCCATGCACATGTGATAGAACTTGATAATAAATTGGTTTCACTGTCTTTCCTACTCCCTGCTATTTTCCCCAGGAGAGACATGGGTTATGAAGGCTCCAGCATTACTGAATTTGTACTCGGCTTGCCGAGGTTTGGTTCAGCTGTGCATCAGGGAGGGCCCACGTGGAGACTCAAGATCAGCCTGAACTCTCCGCATGCTGGATTCTCAAGGTCCCAGGTAAGCTGCCCTGGGGTACCATGGCTGGCTTAGGAACCAGGGGTCTGTGTATGTTGCTGGAGCATTTCCCTCAGATGCTACTAATCCATGTGAATGTGTAGTCCATGAGTGGTTTCTAAGCCTGCCTGTTCCCTGTCTCGTGTGTGAATTTTTTCCATACCTGTTTCTTACATGTGCAGAGACTCTTGGTTTGCTGGGCATCTCCATACAATCTCCCCACAGTGACCTCAAATTCACAATGTTCTAAACTAAATTAACATTTCCTACCTAAGCAGACCTGCTGCTCTGTATTTCTATCTTGGATGAAACAGCCACCCAGCTGCGCATATCATATCCTCGGGAATCTTCCTTGACTCCTCCCTCTTGCTTACCCTCATCATCCAACTGAGACCAAGTCCTGTGGAGACTACCCCATAAATAATTCTTCAACCCGTTCTCTCCCCTGGAGCCTTTGCCACTGCTCTGGTTCAGTCTTCATTTTCCCAGCAGATTTGCAAATGCTTCCTTACCAATCTCTCTTCTGGGGTTTCTCACATAATGTGTTATTGGCATTTTCAGAAGGACAATTGTACATTTGTGCAAAATGTTTCTGACATTATATATACATATCTATCTATCTATCTATCTATATACATATATATGTTTTTTTTTCGGACAGTCTCCCTCTGTGGAGGCTGGAGTGCAGTGTGCAATAGTGCAATCTGTCACCCAGCCTGGAGTGCAGTGGCACCATCTCAGCTCACTACAACCTCTGCCCACCAGGTTCAAGCAGTTCTTGTGCCCTAGCCTCCCAAGTAGCTGGGACTACAGGCGTGTGCCATCACGCCCAGCTGATTTTTGTATTTTTAGTAGTGATGGGGTTTCACCATGTTGGTCAGGCTGGTTTTGAACTCCTGACCTCAAGCAATCCACCCACCACAGCCTCCGAAAGTGCTGGGGTTAGAGGCATGAGCCACTGTGTCCCGGCCCCATATGATTTTTTTGCATCTGTGGCCTGAATGCTGGAAATGTTGATAGTACCTTTTAATTGTAACAACCAACCTCTCCTTCCGCAAGTGGTGCTAGAAAGGAGTGAAGCTCTGGTCAGGGACTCAGGGATGTGAAAGGACAAATTAGAGCCACAGGAGCCATTGGGGTGATCTGAGCAAAATCTGAAGGCAGGAGCCTGTGCTTTGGGTGGGGCTTCTATACCCTCCTAGGGTAGGAATGCAGCTCCCCCAGGGAGCTTTGATGCAGCACACATTGTATCTTTACCCCATGCCATGTCCTCCTTCAATTGTGTCTTCTATCACCTTTATTTTCTACTCATTCTACACCGTACCTCTAGGAGACTGATTTCACTTTTTACATCCTCCAAATATCATGGAAATGCCAATTTCTCCCAAACTTGCGTATCTACTTCAAGGTATCTCTTCTCAGGGCTAGGCACAGTGGCTCATGCCTGTAATTCTAGCACTTTGGGAGACCAAGGCAGGAGGATTGTTTGAGGCCAGAAGTTTGAGACCAGCCTGGGAAATATAGCGAGACCCTGCCTCTACAAAAATAAAAGAAAAAAAATAGCCAGTTGTAGTGGTGCATGCCTTTAGTCCTGGCTTATCAGGAGCCTGAAGTAGGAGAATCACTTGAGCCCAAGAGTTTGAGGCTGCAGTGAGCTATGATCGTGCCACTGCACTCCAGCCTGGGTAACGGAGTGAGAACATGTTTCTAAAAAAATAAAAATTTAAGCTGGGAATGGTGGCTCACACCTGTAATCCCAGCACTTTGGGAGGCTGAGGCGGGTGGATCACTTGAGGTCAGGAGATCAAGACCAGCCTGGCCAACATGGTGAAACCCCATTTCTACTAAAAATACAAAAAATTAGCCAGGTGTGGTGGCACATGCCTGTAATCCCAGCTACTCGGGAGGCTGAGACATGAGAATCATTTGAACCTGGGAAGCGGAGGTTGCACTGAGCCAAGATCACACCACCGCACCCCAGCCTTGGTGATAGAGTGAGACTCTGTCTCGAAATTTTTTTTAAAATAAAAATAAAGATTTAAAAAGTAAAAAATTAGATATTTCTTCTCAGCTCAAGACCTTTGAATATATTAAAAATTTAGTATGTGAAAAAAGTGCCTATTCAAATCAGTTCAGAAAGGTAAACTATTCAACAAATAGTGTTTGTACACTCAGGAAAAGGTTAAGGTAGATCCTTGAACCATTTATAGAAACATATACTTGATTGTTGAATAAATATAAACGTAAAGTCATAGAAAAAAATAAAAGGTATGTAAAGTCTTCTTAAAACATAAATTTAAAGAAACATGAAAGAAGAGATTGATAAACCTGGTTATATCAATACTGATAACTTCTGAATATCACATCATAAACAAAATTAAAGACTAGGCTGGTCCAACCAAGAATTAATATCCAGAATATAAAAAGACCTGTATGCAAAAAAGAAAAACATGCACAATTCAGTATTGAACTGTATACGTATATTAATATTTGCAGAAGAAAATAATATGAATGACCATGAAATATAATAATTTCAATCTAGTTAGTAATAAGGGGAATTAAATTGGAGCAGTAATAAGATATTATTTCTTCTGTCCAGGTTGAAAGAGAGAAAGAGTGAGACTGAGAGAAAGAGGCAGAGAGAAAGAACGGAAGTGGGGACCAGATATTTACTCCATATACAGTTGACAGGGGGTATAAAATCTCAGTGGTGAATTGAAAGAAATTTTGGTAGTAGCTTAGAATTTAAAATATAGATACTCTTTGACCAAGCAATTCCACATCTTATTTACTTTCAAGGAAAACTCATGGATATGCAGAAAACATACTACAACGATGTTCATTGCAAACACTGCTTGTTCTAGCAAAGAATTGAAAGAACTGAGAGAAAACCAATGGTTAAATATACTATGGCACATCACTGGCTAAATAAATATACTATAACTTATTCATATCTTAAGATACTATATAGAAGATAAAAACTAATTAGATACATATGTACGGATGTGGATGTTTAGTGAGAAGACATGTTTAAAATTAAAATAGTATCATATATTGTTATATAAAAATAAGCAAAGAACTAACTGCTTTACTTGACAAAGGACGTTTTTGGTAAAGGGTGAGCAAACCAAGAAAGAGATACACCTTCAATTTATCTTTTTGAGAGTTTTGTTGCCAAATGCATCCTTAGTATTGCCATAAGAAAACTGAAATAAAGAAGATACTAGATGTTACCCCTTTCCTTTATGGAAAAGTGAAGGGAACAATCCCTGAGAGTGAAGAACGAAATACAAGCAATTACATCAGAAAGGAACCCTGCAACTTGTGTTCTCTCTCTCTCTTATCCTTGCCCAAGGAGCAGAGCGATCATCGACAGCAAGCAGTGGCTACCACCAGGTGGCACCACCTGCCTGCCAGCTTCTTGCTCAGGAGAGCTACTGCAGCTTTTCATTGAGATTTCTCCCCTCTCTGTTCAGAAACATTTCTCTAGTAACCTACTGTAGAATTGATCCCCGAAAGTATAAAGATCTGCCCTCTGCCTTACTTGGCACTAGGAATTTTATTCCTATTTTGTTGATGGAGAGATTTCTCTCACCTCCATCCCTACAACCAATATATATATTTTAAAAATGCATAATTACATACATAATAAATATAGTATGTATATATAATATATAATTACATAAATTATATAACATATATACATCTAAACATATACATATATACACATATGTGTATATGTATATATTATATCGTATCTGTTATATATGTTATATACATATATTATATGCATGTATATATGCATATATAATTACATTCCACAAATTTAGCATATATAATATGTAATATATTTAATTATATTTTATAAGTGTATATATCCATGTAATTATGTTATATATGTATATATAATTTATATTTTATATACAAATTATATGTACATATATGTTATATATATATATAATTCCATTCTACAAATTTAACAAATGCCTTGGGCTCTTAAGTATTATTTCTTGGCTGGGCATGGTGGCTTGCACCTGCAATCCCAGCCCTTTGGGAGGCTGAGATGGGAGAATTGCTTGAGGCCAGGTGTTTGAGGCCAGTCTGGGCAGCATAGCAAGAACCTGCCTCTACAAATGTTTCTTTGATTTAAAAAAAATATTTTTTTGAGTTTAAGTCACAAAGTTCCTAATTAGCATAGCACCCTCCAACTGACAATCAGAAGCCATCACTATCCACCTGACAGCACTCCCCTAATGCTTTTACATTACTCCCTTCTCTGTAGCTCTCAGCACGCAGGACCCTGGTCCCCAGTTGGTGTAGGGCTCTTCTCTGTGGTGAGGAGATACTAGAAAGATGATGTTTTCTCCTCAGAAACAAACCATGTATGTCTTGCTCAAATGTAGATTTGAGGTTATTTCTAATTCTCCTTTGTGTCAGGAGTTCAGTGCCACTGAAAATTTTTAATGCTCAAAATGGCAAATATTACATCCTATCATGTTCCCTTGGATATCCAAGTGTACATGATGAGAGTTGGCAGTTGATATAAGAGTCTGTCTGGGGTACAACAGAGTGATCTGGAGATACAAGTAAACACAACTATTAGAATAGTTTGAGATACTAATTGATGTTTCCTTCTCTTGCGTATTTCATTTAAAAAAAATTCTGAACTTTCCCCCTTACCACCTCCATTCAAGAAGATGGACCTGTTTAAATCAATTGCTTTAGGGGAGGAGCACAACAGCAAAAGACAATCTGCTGACCTCTGGCTAAAGCCCACACTCAGATGCCTCTGAGGCTGAACATCATAGCAGAGGGAATGCCTTTGAGTCGAAAATCAGAGTTCCCTTCAGTGGTGTGGGGCTGGGAGGAAGTCTGGTGTTGGAGTCTGAAAGGTTAGGAAGATCCCAGAAAGGAATGGCCATAGCCTTCTAGTGATTTCCAAGCACCAGAGGCACAGAGCAGTGGGTAGGTCCTGAGGAGACAGGCCATGCATGGTACCACCTGGGCAGAGTTCTTAGGAGAGTGGGGAAGAGCAAAGGATGATAGGACTCCAGAGGGTCTTAGGGGGCCTGAGGCCAGTGAGCAGGTAGCAAGGGGAAATAGATGTTTTTTGTTTTGTTTTGTTTGATACAGGGTCTTTTTCAGTTGCCCAGTGGCACAATCTTAGCTGGGACTACAGTTGCACACCACCACACCTGGCTAATGTTTCAATTTTGTGTGGAGATGGGAGTCTCACCATGTTACCCAAGCCGGTCTCGAGCTCCTGGGGTGAAGTGAAAAGCCCACCTCCACTTCCCAAAGTGCTGGAATTGCAGGCGTGAGCTGTGCCGCCCAGCAAGATAAAGCTGATTCTCAAGAAAGGCACAGAGGAAGTAGAGAGCTGCTGCCTCACTGGAAAGGACTAAGGTGGCCTCTGTATGGCTGGGGTGAGGGTAAACCTGAAGATATTGGGATTCAATTTCTACTCTTCCCATGGAAAAGAGGCAAGGGTGGGGCTCCACATAGAAATTAAGATAAATCTAAATGAAGATATATTCCTTTTACATAAATCTGAGGACTGAGAGTCCTCCTTAAAACAGAGACAGGTCTTGTTTCCTTATCAGTGCTTCACAATAATGATAATTTATAGGGAACTTCCCAGAATATTTATGCTTTTTCTATCATGAGGTGGCCAGATGGCTCCCTGGTTTCCTGAATGAAGTCTGGAAAAAGTTACAGATGTGGAAAGAGACAAAACAGTCTAAAACTACAAGCAACAGGAGGCACTGGGCATTGGAGGTTGGCTGCAAGTAAAGAATAAACATAGAACACTTCAATTAAATGATCATATATTCACTCATCCTTTATGCTTTGGCATCTTTTAGGAAATCTTCCAGTGCTTTCACCCAAGCCTTCTTATCTTCTTAGCAACACATTTCGCTTAGCTGGTATCGTATTCCTATCTTTGGCTTCAACTAACATCTCTTCTTGGTGGCTTCTTGATCTACTTCTTCCCAAACACCTAAACTAAGCTTTGGGTACAGACCTGAAACTGTCTGCTGGCCTCATTCCAGGACACATCCTTTGGGCAATAAAATTTAGCATGTCCAAATCATAACTCATCTGGTTTCATTTTTCTGGCCAAATAATAAGACAAAAACCACAAAGGCATTGGAAAAAAATAAAACATTTATTAAAGTGCCTGGCAAGGAGTACACGTCAGTGAATACATCCACTGAGAACTTTGCAGAGGGGAAAAGTTAGGAGGGTTTGAGTGCTAGGAAAGGGAGAGCTCAGGCTAGGATGCTAATTAAGGATTGAATGAGTCCATGTGTCTTTCCCATTGTTCACTGGTCAGCAAAGATCTTCCAGTAGTTCTGTTAGGTCTGTCTTCTTAGGGTCACTCAATTTCATGGTTCTTTCTCAATCAGTTGGGATGAAATACCTAATTTTATGTTGTCATCTCCTGGGGCAAGTATAAGTGGAAAATTTCCCTTTGACAATTTTACCTCCTTTTTGCCATTAAAGTCATTGTTTGTTTTGCATCTAAACACTGCTTTTTTTCTATCTGTAGAATAGATCCTCAAAATGAGATTTCTAGTCCAATAGGTATGTGGATTTGTGATTTCATTAGAAATTGTCCAAGTAACAGCTGAGGGCAGTGGCTCCCACCTGTAATCCCAGCACTTTGGGAGGCCAAGGCAGGTGGATCATCTGAGGTCAGGAGTTTGAGATCAGCCTTGCAAACATGGTGAAACCCTGTCTCTACTAAAAATAATAATTAAAAAATTAGCTGAGCATAGTGGCGTGCACCAGTAATCCCAGCTACTCAGGAGGCTGAGGTAGGAGAATCACTTGAACCCGGGAGGCAGAGGTTGCAGTAGCCAAAATCACACCACTGCACTCCAGCCTGGGCAGCAGAGTGACACTTCGTCTCAAACAAACAAACAACAAAAATTGTCCAAGTATCTTTCAAAAGTGTAGAGATTCACTCACCACCAACAATCGTAGGCATTTTTATTTCCTTCCTCTTTGTTAGTTCCGCATGTTAGCTCTTTTAAATTTTTGTTACAAATATGCAACTAGAAGAAATAATACCCAGTGTTCAATAGAGCAATAGTTAATATAAATAGTTAATATTAATATAACACATATAATATAATATATAGACATATATAGTTAATATTAATCTATCATACATTTCAAAATAGCTAAAAGAGAACAATTTGAATGTTCCTAGCATGAAAAAAAGATAAACATTGAAGGTAATAGATATCCCAGTTACCCTGCTGATTATATGAACATATCAAATTATCACAAGCACCCTGAAAACATGTTTCAATTTAAATCAATAAAAATAGAAATCTTTTTTATTAAAATTATTTAAATATTTGCCAATCTTAGATGTGAAAACTATTTCATTTTTGTATTAATTTACATCTCCCTAGTAGTGAGATTGAATTTCCTGTTGTAGGTTTGTTAGTTATATACATTTATTCATTTTATCAATTACCTGTTCAAATCCTTTGCCCATTTTTCTATTAGTCTGTTTTAAAATAAATTTGTAGGCATTCTTTGTATATTAGGTATAGTAACCTGTGTATCACATGTATTAAAAGTATTTTGTCTGCCCTATCATTTGTGTTTTCTTTCTGGTAACTTTTATCATAAACATTAAAAAATACTAGTCTAACATACCAATCTAATCATTTATGACTTCTGGATTTTATGTCTTCTTAAGGAATCCTCATTCTCAAAATTTTACACCAATTCTTCCAATATGTAAATAAAATACCCTCATAATATATGATTTTCATTTTTTTATAGTGTTCTTCTTCTTTGTCTTGGTAGGGCACCCAAAGAGATGAGTTGGTTTCTTCCTGCAGTCTGGTAGCCCCTCGGATTCTTGGAGATGCTTCAGTTGACTAGAGCTTCCTATCTGATTATAGCAGTCCATGTGGTGATGTCAGATGCCAAGGCAGAGCCAGCCTTTGGTGAATGGAGATGTGAATGGGAAAGCAGAGAAGGGGGGCACGGATATGTGGATGTGGCTAGATACTGCATGGAATTCAGCCTCCCACAGTGGAAGTGAAGTGGAATAAAGTGGGTGCTGAGGACCTACTTCGGGAAGGCCTCAGGTACCCGCTGCACGTGGGGTCAGAGTGACTGATGCTTTGTGTCTCCAAATGATAAACCTCATAGAAGGTAGTGAAAGATCAGAAAGTTCTTCCTCCAGATCTGAGAGAATGACTCCTTTCTTTGCTAGTGCCCATAGTGTGGGTGTAGTGTGGGTGTTTAGACTTTTTCTGCCTTACAAGGGCATGTGATAGAAGAGGTTGCATTTCCTTGTTTCTCGTCCCTCCCAGATATCAGCAACACCTCTGGCCACTCTCCAGGGTGTTGGAATTGTACCCTGCCCTCTGGCTGTGTCCACAGTGCTGAGATACTCTTTAGACACTTACGTCTAGATAAAGACCTTGATACATATTGGGCCATTAGGCAGCTTGTGGACTGCTTTTCACTTCACCCTAGCTGGCCATGTGTGAGATAGAGCACTATTGACAAGTAGCTCTCATTTGGGGGATGCACGAGGGGAGGAACACACAGGCTGCTGTGGTTGGTCACCTACTCCCGGTATTTTTCCTGGATCTTTGCCTTTCCAACCTAGAAACTCCCACCATCACCTCAGTTATCTAGATTTAAACCTTCTGCTGAGCTGTGGAGTAATGTAATTCTGCCAAAGAATGTTTGGCTCTATCCTTTGTCTCATTCCTGAAATCCTACACATGAATCTAGCACAGAATGTTTCTGCAGCAGACCTCAGGAGAGCTGCCTTCATCACATAGCAGATGACTAGCCTTGCCTCCCTTACTCTGTCTCCTCTTGCTCAATTCAAGTCCCCACTTTGGAAACACTTCTCTTGCTATGCCTTGGAACCCTCTCCAGAACATGATGCTTTTCTGTTTTTCCTTCAGCTCCATTTGCATGGCAAAGTTTGGGCAAAGGTTGCTCATGTAAGTACCTCCTTAGAATCAACTAACCATGCCTACTTCCTGACTAGTTCAGGGAAGAAGTCTATCACATGGAAGGGGGAACTTTGGAAGGAGACTAAGGAAATACAAGTAGAAGCAGTGGAGAAAAACCAGGAGAGAGCAGTGGCATAGAAGCCAATGGAAAAAAGAATTTCAGGAAGGAAGAAGTTTTCTATCTTTGGAAAACGAAATCTCCCTGGTGGAAAGGATGAGTACAATGGACATTTCAAGGTGCCTGCCTGCATGTTTTGTGTTCCTAACTGGAGCAGTGCCTACCAAGGTGGAGCAGGGTGGGCAAGGGTACCAGTAGGAGTGGGTCCTACTGGGCAAGGGTACCAGTGGGAGTGGGTCCTACTGGGCAAGGGTAACAGTGGGAGTGGTTCCAGTGGGGAGGAGTATTTTATTGCTGAGACTGTTTAGAATTGCTGGTACATGGTGATAATAGAAAGCAGATGAATATTCAGTTGAGTTTATTATTGTTTTTACATTATATAATAATGTAAAACAGGCACTCCCTTATTGCACTCAGGGCAGACCACTCCTATCCTCTATCACCCCCTTAGTACACTGCTGAAATTTATTTTGTCCAGAATGGATGAGTCTGGGACAAGCAGAAGCCCAGAACTACAAGGAAGGCAAACTCTATTTTCTGCTTAATAAAGCAAGCTATTGATTTTTAAGGCATACCAGAGAAGAGAGGCATGCCTGACCCAGAAAACAGAGAAACAGAGAATATTTAGGAGGAAGAGAATAGCTAGACTTATGGTGACATATATCTTCTCCATTATCCCAAATTCTGGGGAAAAACCTTGTGGACTGGCTTGGGTTGGGGTGAATGACGAATCCTGGAAATGGGGTGAAGAAAAGAGACAACTCATCACAGGAAACAAACACAAGTGAAATCATGAGTTCATGAAAAGCTAAGACTGAGAGCCAAAGAGACCATGAAGAACCTCGGGAGTCTTGGAGGGGCACTGGACTTCACATGGCATCATGTAGGAGCAGAACCTTTGGAATGTGAGTATAAAGAGGCAGAAATCCATTTGCTTCTTCATGGCTTCTCTGTAGTAAGAGGGACAGGTGAGTGGGCCCAGGTGCACTCAGAGAAATGAAGTGTAGAACAGGCAGCCCTGGCCTGGCCTCTGGAGATCTTAAGCTCAGGTATGGAAGATCTGTGATGCTGACAGACCAATCAAAGAGATTCGCAGTGGAAGCCTACCAGCAATGCAGTGTGGGTTAGCATGGTGGGTCCCTTCTGATAAATTGCTTAAGAACCAAACATGGCAGACAGAGCAGTAGAAACACATTTGGGATCTTGGTTTCAAACATTAACCATAGTATGCCTTCAACAAAAGTCAGTTGCATTAATTAAAATGACCCAATAGGAGTGAAAAGTGGTGGGAAAAAATAGGATATAAGCACTCAAATTTACATATTTAGAGGTGAGTAGAGTTGAGCTCAAATAGGTCCTAGGAGCAATGACTCAGTGGACGCCTAACAAACAATTACCGAGCAACTACTTTGTGTAAAACTTTACACTAGGGACTAGAAATAAAAAATTTCTTAAGACCTTGTCGTTAACCTGTGGAGTTTCTGTTACAGAGCATGTCATTCTCACATGGGTGAGTTGTGCCCTCCCCTCAGTTTTTCTTCTCTACCAAGATTTCCTGACCATCTTTCAAGATTCAGTTCAAATCTCACTTTCTTGATGAAACTACCCAACAATGCCAACAACAAAAAAATTAACT
>NW_012115699.1:1898150-1907248 GCF_000951035.1 Colobus angolensis palliatus | reverse complement strand
TCCTATTCAGCCATCTTGCTCCCGACCTCATGATGTTTATTAACGTGTGTGCATTGACCCGTCAGTGGGGTGTGAAATTGGTAGATTTTTGACTGGTATTTTAAAAAACTGGAGTAGAAGAGAAAGGAAACCCTCAAAGTGATTCACACATTAAGAATGAGTAATGCTTCATGAAATTTTTTTCTATTATTTATGTGAGTGTCTTCAGTCACAGTGTAAAATATTTTTACTAAGGATCATTTAAAAAATCAATAAATACTGGAGGCTCAGTAATTTGGGATAGACTATAGGAAGAAAGCTAGACCTAGAGATTCTGAAGTTTTCAGATTATAAATAGATCTATACTATACATAGAAAGCAATGGGTTACACAAGTTTATAGCTTAAACAAACTAATAAAATAGCAAACATGTCTATACATTAAGTCGGAAGTCAGCAAACTATTTCTGTAAAGATAGTAAATGTTTTAGGTTTTATAGACTCTAAGTTTCCTGTCACAGTTCTGTAACTCTACCATTATAGCACAAAAGCAGCCACAGATGATGTGTAATGGGATGAGTATGGCTGGGTTCCAATAAAATTTGAATTTTACATAATTTTCATGTGTCAGGAAACAGTCTTTTGATTTGTTTCAACCATGTATGAATGTAAAAGCCATTCTTAGCTCATGGTGTTTTAAAAGATAGTGTATTAATAGAAAATTTGAGCTCCAGTAAAGCCAATGGATTGAGAGATGATTTGCCTTCAAAAACAGTTTGTTCACCAGGTGCAGTGGCTCATCCTAGTAATCCCAGCCCTTTGGGAGGCCAAGGTGGGTAGATCATTTGGGGTCAGGAATTTCAGATCAGCCTGGCCAACATGGTGAAACCCTGTCTCTACTAAAAATACAAAAGTATCTGGGTGTGGTGGTGCACACCTGTAGTCCCAGTTACTCAAGAGGCTGAACTAAGAGAATCACTTGAACCTGGGAGATGGAGGTTGCAGTGAGCCAAGATTGCACCACTGCACTCCAGCCTGGACAACAGAGTGAGACTGTGTCTCAAAACAACCAAACAAAAAAGAAGAAAGAAAACATAATTTGTTACTTGTTACTCCCACCTCCCAAGAGGAGGAGGCATGTCACACCTTGGGGGCCCACACAGGACCTGTGTGTTGGAAGCACTGCAGTTGGTCAGGAGGCAAAGGGAGAGGGAAAGATTGCTAGAGGCTTTATTGTGATTTTTGTGGAAAGGAATGGGGTAAGCTAGATACGCAGGTTTAAGCTTGGCTAGTTTGAATAATTACAGTGGGCTCTGGGATAAAAACTATGCCTGGTTGTCTGATACCTCGTGCTGGGGTGATTATGGCAGGTGGATAAATGCCTGGAGTGTGAAAGCTCAATAAAGGGGGTGATTTGGGTTGTGGGCTCTGGATTTGGTTGGTTTGTATTTGAAAATCACACTCAAGGGTGAGTTTATCTTTAGGAATTGGCTAATCCTAGGAGAGGCAGTCTCCAGCGTCACCAAGGCTCCGATGTCAAAGCCTCAGAATATAGAAAAGATGAAGTTAACCTGTACAAATAGGTGATGGGCTGGGTTTGGCTCATGGGCTATAGATTGCCAACCCATGGGCTAAGAGAAGGAAGATAATGTCAAATACCAAACACATAGTTGTAAAAAAATAAATTAAGACTAAATTAGGAATATCTCATGAAGCTTCTTATCTTTGCCAGTAAACACTGAAGAAATTGTTATTTATCATAAATGTTGAGCATCTCTCATCTGAAAATCCAAAAGCCTAAATTCTTTGAGCACTGACATACACAAGTGGAAAATTTCACAGCCCATCTCAGGTGGTGGGCCCCAGTCAAAACACAGTCAACACTTGGTTTCATGCACAAAATTACTAAAATATTGTATCAAATTAACTTCAGGCTAGGTGTACAAGATGTATATGAAACATAAGTGAATTTTGCATTTAGACTTGGGTCTTATCCCCACATATCTCATTCTGTAAATGTAAATACTTCAAAATCTGAAAAACCCAAATCTGAAACATTTCTGTCCCAGAAATTTCAGATAAGAAATACTCAACCTGTAACAAGAAACAGCCTGTATCCACTTAAACTTAAGGAAGACTTTTCCCTGATTTGAAGAATTATTCTGTTCATTCTGCTCCTGTAGCCCCCCAAACATAAATATTTCCTTACCTGCTCTTTCCTCATCTTCACTGAGAAGGGAAATAGCCAGAACAGACATGGAATTCTCCGAGTATTTAGGGTCACCATGATTATATCTTCCAAGTCCTCTTTTAAAATAGTAGTATGATCTCTTTTTTGTGTCCTCATCATTTTATCCAAGGCTAAATTAACATTTTTGGAGCTTCTAATCTAATTATACCATTGTGAATTCCTTGAGGGCAAGGATGATTTTTTTTTTCACGTTACTTCCTTGCTCTAATTCTCTCACTGTCTTCTCATTGCAGTTGGGAAACAATCCTATGTCTGTTCATGGCCCTACACCCTCCCCAATCTAGTGCCCTTTCCTGCCTGTTGTTTCAGACGCATCTCTTGACAAGTTCTCCCATTTTCAGTAACCATGTTGTTGGTCTTCTGATGGAGAAATGTGTTGGGCCTTTTTATTGGCTATTCTTTCCATCTGCAATAACTTCCACCCTTTCCCCCATCTCATTCCTAATTCTTGAGGTCTTACCCTTCTCAGCAGACTGTTTTCCTGCAAGTCTTTCCCTCAGCTGCCTGTGATCTTCCTTCACAGAACATTTTACAGTTTGTATGTGTACAATGATCAACTTCATCACATTGTGGTGCTGGTCTCTTCCATTAGGCCTCAGACCCTTGAGGGCTGAAGGTCTGGTATACAGTAGTGACTCAATAAACATTCATGGAATGAATGAATGAATGAACAAAAGCAAATGCAGGGCCCATTGAGGAACAGTGAGGAGTCTGGAGCACAGGGTGAAGAGTGATCACTGTGCTGTGTATATTGGTTCCCAGATATTTCTATTAGTTTTGAAAATCCTCATTCATATTTGACAGCATTTTGAAGCAACAGCAGCCTAGCAGAAAATGCTTCATGCAAACTCCGTGAAAGAATTCTCAGCCTGGATCGGCCACTGCACTCCAGCCTGGGCGACAGAGCGAGACTCCGTCTCAAAAAAAAAAAAAAAAAAAAGAAAGAATTCTCAGCCTGTATAGGAAGACAAGGAATCAGACAGAACTTTAGGGCATTTTAAGGGTGATCATAGGTGTGCATGTGGGGGTCGGGCAAGACCCCTCACTGATGATCCCCCCACTCAGAGAGCAGGGGAAGGTGAGGCTTATAATCCTTATTTAGTGTAGTTTGGCAAAACTCTTGATAAACACTATTATGGTTTGAATGTGTTCCTCAAATTTTATGTGTTGGAAACTCAACCCCCAAATTTATGTTTTAATGGCATTTGCAGGTGAGGCCTTTGAGAGGTAGTTAGGATTAGATAAGATCATCAGGGTGGGGCCCCCATCATGGGACTGGTGGCTTTATAGGAAGGGGAAGAGAGACCTGAGCAGATATGCTCTTGCTCTTTCACTATGCAATGCCCTTCACCATATTTTGATGTAGTAAAAAGGCCATTGCCAGATGCCAGTGCCATGCTCTTGGGCTTCCCAGCCTCCAGAACTGTGAGAAATAAATTTCTCTTCTTTGTAAGCTACCCAGTCTGTGTTATTCTGTGATAACAACAAAAAATGGACGAAAACAGACACTTTAGACATTTTCCCCAATAGTATTCTTGCCATATTTACTTCAACATCATCAAGACATCAACTGATGGCTTTACTGATCAGCATAATTGCTCCATTATTATCCTACTGGATGATGTGAGTAAATGAGAAATTTTACACTGGTTGGTGGATCCAGCGTTCTCCCTGTTTTTCAATATGTTCATATATATATACATATATGCTCATTACAAAATGGTAACTTCATTTCTAAGAAATGAATGCACTGTCCACACCCAGATTTCACTCCATCCTGTACTTTTCTTTGCATAATGCTGATTGGACAGCTGAAGTGTAGTGTGAGCATGTGGGCTCCAGAGCCATGGTGCTAGGGTTTATGTGTTGTGATTTGTGGCCTTGAGCACCTCATTTAACTTCTCTGGACCTTTGTCCTCATTGGGAAAACAGGGGTAACAATAGCACCTATTTTCTATAAATGTTATGAAGACTTAATAAGCCAATGTAATACAATATTCAGAATGTTGTCTGAAACATACCAAAGCCAAAGTAAATATTAGTTAATATTATGATTTGTATATGAAATTAATATCTAAACAGATAAAACATAGTGAGCCTAACCTGACACAAAATGGTTAGAAAACTCATTTACAGTGTTGTGTAAATTTACACAGTTTAGAAAGTTTTCCATTCAAAATAATTAAAACAGTTCTGTTGCTCAAAACAGCTCCCTGCAGTATTTGGGAAAACCCAGTTCTCCAAACCTTGTGGGGCCTCAGAAAGGCCAAAGTTTGACCCTTTAGGCTGCCTCCAGTGGGGATCTCTCAGTAGGGCTGGTGGCTTAAGGATAACTATAATTTTTTTTTTTTTTTTTGACATGGTCTCCCTCTGTCACCTAGGCTGGATAGCTCACAACAGCCTCAAGCTACCCGGCTTAAGTGATCCTCCCACCTCAGCATGCTGAAGAGCTGGGATGGCCAGCACATGCCACCACAGCTGACAATTTATTTTTAGTTTTTATGGAGACAAGCTCTCACAATGTTGCCCAAGTTGGTCTTTAACTCTTGGGCTCAAGCCTCCCAAAGTGCTAGGATTACAGACTGAGCCACTGTGCCCAACTCATAATCTTATTTAACACAAGATAAAAACACATACACACAAGTCCTCTTTACTGCTTCTACAATACCATTTTAAAAGTGAACTTTCTGTCTTATTAGCATATAGCCCAGAACAGGGGCAGGAAGAAGAAACCTGTGGTGTGGACTCCAGGCTTGATGTTCACATCTGCCCTTCCTATGAGGACCACTGTGTCTCTACAGTGTTCTTCACTGCACAAAAACTTTGTTTAATCCTTACAGCTACTCCTGGAATGGGCACATTTATGCCCTTTTTAATGATGAAGGAGTGAGATTTATAGAGGGGTGATGATGTGTCCAATGCCATACATCAGTGTTGGGTCATTCATTTATTCAATGTGTCTAGTAGACCTGGGGACAAGGAGCTGAATAACTCCCTCAAAAAGGCTCAGAGTGTGCTATAAGGAAACCATCACAATACCCTATAGTGGTTGCTGGAGTGTAGGGGCTGTCAGTGGGCTGGGGGAGTGCTCGCAAATAACATTTTACTTGGGAAAGAAAGGTCCCCAGAAGTGGAGCAATTGTGCTAAGTCTTGAAATAGAAGAGCCACTTTGACAAGCGATAAAAGTGAGGAATTTAGGCCTCCAGATTCAAATTGTAATATATGTAAAGGTGACCCATGACTCACTAACTAAAATATATATATTTAATCTTAAATTAGTACTTTTTACATATAATTTGCTTATTAAAAATTTTGAGAAGTACAGAATAAAGAAAAACAAACATTTTGGTGTACATATTTTAGCCCTTTTTTTCTGCACAGAAAGTCATGTGTGGCTGGGTGTGGTGGCTCATACTGTAATCCCAGCACTTTAGGAGGCTGAGGCAAGAGGATCTCTGGAGCTCAGGAGTTTGAGACCAGCCAGGGCAACATGGCAAAACCCTGTCTCTACAAAAAAAATACAAAAATTAGCCTGGTGTGATGGCATGCACACCTGTCCCAGCTACTCAAGAGGCTGAGGTGGGAGGGTTGCTTAAGTCCAGGTGGTTGAGGCTGCAATGAGCCATCATAGTACCACTGAACTCCATTCTGAGTGACAGGAGAAGATCTTGTCTCAAATAAATAAAGTAAAAAGTCATGTGTATGTAACTTAGGAGGCTATCACGAACATTCTCCTGTGTCAGTAACCATGCACCTTCGACACCATTGTTAATATCTGCCTAGTGTTAAATCATGTGGTTGCACCATACTTCATTTGGCTGAGGCCCTACTGGTGGACATTTAGGCCAGAGAATGAACAACTCTGAAGCTGTGCCAAGCTGCACTGGAGAATGTGGCGAGTAGAGGCAGCTGGGGACAAATCAGGTATAATTATTTGTGACCCACCTCTGCCTTTCTTATAAGCTATTTGCTTTAGCTTTAGCTGCAATTTTGAAAGCTAATCTGGGTGTTTTGCAAGAAAAAAAGATAAGCAGAGGTACCTTCTGGAGCCTGGAAAGGTAGAAATTGGTTGTGTGCAGTGAAGTCTCAGAGCTTGCTGAAGTGGCCTCTAGGAGCAGGCGGAGATAAAAAAATGCTAGGGAAATGTCATCTCCCTGACGACGAGTTCATCATGCCATGTGGGTAGATTGTGAAATGCAATATAACCTTGAAAGAAACCATAGAATATTCACATTGAAGATGAAATTTATATTCACAAAAGTGTGGTGTGATTACATCTTAATATAACTTTGAAAAATTCTCTGAGTTCCAACATAAACATGAATACTTTCAAGAGTTGCAGTGGTATGACCTTGAAATCAACATACCATGGATGCTTCTTGCCTATCTTCCTCCTTTCTCCACCCTCATCCAATTTTCTGAGTGCCTACTTTGTGCCGTGTGCTTTGCAGGCATGAAGGATATATAG
The DNA here is from genome assembly GCF_000951035.1 of Colobus angolensis palliatus. Classification (NCBI taxonomy): domain Eukaryota; kingdom Metazoa; phylum Chordata; class Mammalia; order Primates; family Cercopithecidae; genus Colobus; species Colobus angolensis. Next base: position 1,900,550 of record NW_012115699.1, on the reverse strand, counting down.
GGTAAATATGCAGGCATTCCCTCAAGGACCTTATTCATAGGTCCTTAGGAGCAGTCGGCTGTAGAAACAAATCCATAAATACATGTGTAAGTGCAATGTACAAAGGTCCCAGAGGATCATAACTTCACTTAGGGACATCAGAAAAGTTCACAGAGTAGTTGACATTTGAACTGAGTCTTACCAGGGAACAAGTAAGAAATGCTTGTGCAATGGCACCAACAGGAAATCGCGAGAACTATGTGCACAGACAGAAGTGTAGAGCGCCTAGAGTCTCAGGGGTAGACTGGAGGTGGAGCTGAGACTGGAGACAGCAGGGCCTTCTACTGCCTGGAGAGGGTGTTAGATTTTCTCCTATATACAATGAGGAGCCACCAAAGGATTCCTTGTGAAGTCATGTTATTTCTCTGACCCTTGCCTTCAAGCATACTCTACCCTAAAACGGCCTTCCCAAACCCACCCTCATTTTCATCTGGTTAACTGATTCATCCTTTGCGTTTCAGCTCAGATATCACCTCCTCCAAGAGTCTTTACTTATCTGCTCCCCTGCAGGCCCTTCCCAGCACCACACAGATCCCTAATCCCTTACCACACTGCACTGGAACTATTGGTATAGCTTATGGGAGTCTCTGGGCTGTGATTGTCCAGTTTGATTTTTTCCACCCCAGTTCCCAGCACAGAGCTTGTCCTGGAAAGACCATGTTTGCTTTCAGATCCCCGCAGCTTCTCTGCTCTGCGTCACAGAGGCTCACCCTTGCAAGTTACATTTCCCAGGCTCACTTGGGGGTTGGCTTCCTGCTGGGTTTGGCCAATGGGAGGTGCTGGTGGGAGGAAGGGAAAGGTCAGAGTATTTCTCTCCCCTTCGCTCTGCTTGGAGAGGCACCACTGACAATGACCGTATCTCCTCTAAGGCTCCATCTCCTACTGGACAACTCCTGTCTCCAAGGCTCAAGCTCCTGCCAAGTGGCCACTGCTTCCAGCTCTGACAACACCATCTTCTTCCTTTTGTCCCTTTAGCATTGGGGATGTTAATAGCCTCCTGCTATTGCCAGTTCTGGCTTCATTATTCCCTGTTTGGCTTTTCAGCTGTCCCTACACCATTGTAACTAGTTCTTTGTATTCAGTTTCCTGTTGAACTCCCTGGAATGACCCCTGCACCTCAACTGGACACTGATACACATAGTGTTCAACAGATAGGACTGCTCAGTCAATGCATATTGGGTGAATGCTTAGGGAGGACGTTGTCCTTGGAGTGGGGAGTCAGATGAGTGAGGGGAGCAGATTTGATGTAGGGAGAACATTTGGGAGCTACTGTATTTGTTAAAGTGGTGAGGTCTGAGCTGAAGCAGAAGCAGCACTAACTAAGAGGAAGGGAGAGAATCCAAGGATGCTGATGATGTGAGGGATAAGAGACAGAGGCAGCAGCTATGACAGCTCTCAGGGTTCTGGCTTGGGCCCTTGGGTGTAAGAGTGTGACCATTCCCTAGGACATGGAACACATCTGAGCCTTTGCAGGCCTGGAGGAGCTTGAGAGAGGCACTTCATTCTCTCCCCTTCTCTGTGGTCTCATCTCTAAACTGCAAGTCATGCCTCAGCTGTGCAGGGTAGGACCCCAGCCCACTGTTCTGAGTTAGAAATGCGGGGGCTACGGTTGATAACTGAAGAAATGTGAACAGTTGAGAAGTAGAATAATTGATGGATAAGATGTAATAATGGAAGTGTTCTGTTAAGTGAATATACCCCAAGTCAGAGACACCCTTTGTATTTCTGACACCACTAATCGGCATTCATAAGTCATTGCCCATCCTGATCTGGTCTCCCTCACCTGTAAAATGGACATAATGTCAGGGTTCCACCTCTATGTAAGGACAGGATGAGAGGTGGGAGGGAAGATGAACTTCAGATGGTGGTGATTACTGATTTATCTGTCCCAGCAGCAGCAGGGAGGATGAAGGAGCTAAGTCAGAGAGGAATGGATGCTGGAGAGGCTACAGAGGCAGGGGCAGGATGTGAGAAGAGGAGAGACATGAGGCACTAGAGAGGGGCTGGTACCATGAAGATGGTTGGAGGACGGTGGTGGGAGATTGTTGGAGAATGGTGGTGGGAGATGGTTGGAGGATGGTGGTGGGAGGCGGTTGGAGGATGGTGGTGGGAGGTGACTGCAGGATGATGGTGGGAGATGGTTGGAGGATGGTGGTGGGAGATGGTTGGAGGATGGTGGTGGGAGGTGGTTGGAGGGTGGTGGTGGGAGATGGTTGGAGATTGGTCGTGGGAGATGATGGAGGATGGTGGTGGGAGATGGTAGGAAGGTGATGGTGGGACATGATGGAGGATGGTGGTGGGAGATTGTTGGAGGGTGGTGGTGGGAGATGGTTGGAGGATGGTGGTGGGAGATGGTTGGAG
>NW_012115699.1:1839006-1897574 GCF_000951035.1 Colobus angolensis palliatus | reverse complement strand
CTCCTCTTCTGTCCTTCAAAGCATCAGCACAGACAAAATTCCGGATAAAGATTTGTTGTACATATCACAACCTGAATGTTGAGCAAACACAAGCGTGTCCTAATCAAAACTCATCTTTCATTTTGGCTTCCTACCATCCTTTTAAATTTTATTTGCCCTAGACTCTTGACTTTTCTGCTCACAATCAGGTAGTAACAATATTGCAATTACTTAGTTGTAAATAGTCTATAAAAGGCTAGTTTGTATAATAGTAAGAACTCAGAACCTGGCTGAACCTGTAATTCCAGCACTTTGGGAGGTCAACCTGGGAGGATTGCTTGACTCCAGGAGTTTGAGACCAGCCTGGGCAAGACGTTGAAACCACTTTCTGCAAAATAAATAATAATAATAATTTAGTCAGGCACAGAGGCTTGCACTTGTAGTGCTACCTACTGGAGAGGCTGACGTGGAAGGAGCCTTTGAACCCAGTAGTTCAAGGCTGCAGTGAGCTATGATTACACCACTGGGTGACAGAACAGGACCCTGTCTCTTAAATGGGAACCTAAATTATCATCCAATCTTTTTTCCTCCTTCTAGCTGGAGAGAAGGCATGGAAAACCCTGCTTTCTGAGAAGACGCAATGGTCAACTTATCTTGTTCTCAGCTCATGTTCCACAAACTTGCTAAAGAAGGTTGGCAATGAGGCTGGAGGTAAGTTCATTAGGGAACAAGGGCAGGGTCTCCTAGAGTGGGGACCTGTGTCTGATGGAGCCTGCCTGCAAGGCTGATATCTGAAGCTGACCTCTTCTCCAGTGGTGCATTCCTGGGCTTTTTAGAGGCTCCCTGCTTGTGCCTCTGACCACAGCTCTGTGATGTGAGCAGTGCATTCAGCCTTCTGGATATCTTCTTCCTCTACCCCTAAACCCCTGATTCAATGATGGCCCATTCAGCACTGAATCTCGCTGTTGGGAGCCCCTCAACCCCCAAGGCTGTGCTCTCAGGCAGATCTTGCAACTGCACCATCTGGCTTTCCCACCTCTTCGTGGTCTGGGAAGCACATATTCCTGTTCTGAGGAATTCTGGGAGTGCAGCCCAGTTCCGGAGAAGTATTGTCTATGCTGTCGCACAGGCTTCCTCAGTCGTCTCAATGTGAGTCAGACATGCATTTTCTGTGCCCCCAGCCTGTGAGAACACAGTGCAAGGCCGCTTACTGCTCCCAAGGAAGCCCTCTCACTAGGCTTTAGTGAAGGAGGCATCCCCTTCACACTCTTCCAAAAGGAAGTGGAGACTTGTCAACAGTGCACTCCAAAGAACCTTTCACAGTTCCCCTGCCTTCCCTCCTCTGTGGATGCTTATACAGATCCTTCTACGTTCTCAAGTAGGGGACAGTGTTCAAGTATTGTTGAAGCTGTTCTGGGAAATTTTCTTTGTGAATTGTACATATTTGGAGCCGTCTTACCCTCGAACATACCTGTGCCTCGGTGGAGGCAGGGAAAGTCCTGTCAGATCTGCAATGGGGATGAAAACCCTAACAGGGTTCCCGGTGGCAATTCAGAAATTCTCAACTCACTCACTCCTTTCCTCATTCACTCATTTACTCACACGACGCTTGTTCTTTGAACCAGGAACCTGGAAACATCCCAGGGCCTGGGCAGCCCTAATGTTTAAGCAGTCTTTATTTCATTCTCTTTGAATTGTCTTTAAGTCATCAATTTTTAGGGTGTGGCTACTACTGCCTGGGACTGAATTCAGCTGCTCCACACACTTGGAGTGAAAATGTGAGCAAACCTCTCTCATTTTACCAAATTGCATGGCAAGTAGTGTCCCGTTACCCCGTTATCATAAAAAGAGCATCTCCTCGAGACTCACCTGTCAAGATCCAGGTGTGTGTGAGAACCGGGATGAGCTGTCTGCCGCTGCCCGGCGCTGCCACACGGTGGCGTCGTTGGACGGTCCCTCAGCCTTCCACAAAGCGGCTTTTGTCTGTATCCCTGTACAGCCGCGGAGGTTCTCTAGGGAGGATGACCCCATTCCCTCAGCGGTAACCTCAGCCAGGGGTGACCTCCACTTGAGCTCACGAGGCTGCAGCTCAGCTGAGTTCCGCCGCCAGTTTCCTTTCACAGTCGCCTTCCAGGTGCCAGCTCGTCCCAGGAGCCCCAGGGCAGCGCAGGCTCCCATGAATCCCAGGGTTCTTTTGTTGTCAACTCAAAACACAAAGGGTCCTGTTACCACCTCCCCTTCCTGGGCAACAGAGCTACTTGCCATCCATCTACACGTCTGAGAAAAGTACCCTCCGTGACCTCTTAGGGCATCCCTGGGTGCTGGACCTCCTCCCCGCCCCTTCTCCTCTCCCCAGGTTAGCACCCCTCATGGAAGCCAGGCTGGTTTTCCCTCCTGGTCTACAAGCCAAAGAAGCTGGCGCTATTTTCACCAGGAAAGGGGACTACAGATTTAATTTTTAAATCTTTTACAAGCACCTCTCTTGTAAGTCACCTGCCTAAGACAGAGTAACAATGTGTCTAACATGCTTTGAACTCTAGAACAGTCCATAGCCCTGACCTTCAGAGTGGAGCTCTGGGAGCACATTTGAAAATCGTGTAGGAGGCTGACCCTTCTGACTGTTAAGGAAGTGACTTTGGATTCCAAGGGCTTGTTCATGCATGATAATTAGTTTTTAAAGCTTCCAAGAGCAAAGGGTAGACTCCCTGGAGATGCAGAGTGGGGAACCCAGTGTTTTTGCATCAGACATGGAAGTCAGAGAGAGTGCTGGCTGTCATGCCAGGCACTAAGCCATATCCCCCCTTTGCTGAGTAGGAGCCAGTCACTGAAGGGAGCAGAGGGCTCTTAGGGTGAGACAGTCCAGCTCACAATCAGATAACATGAGCTGCCATCCTTGGACATAAGCTATATGCAAAGCATTTTGAGGAGCACTTTGTCTCTGTTATTTCTAATCCTCACGACCACACTGTTTGGAAAGTATTATTATATCCATTTTACACAAGAGGAAAACGTGGCTTGGAGAGGTTAAGGAACTAGTCCAATGTCACACAGCTAGTTATTAGCGGAGCTGGGATTCAAGATCTTGAGACTCTAAAACTCATTCTCTTCTCATAATTAAATGTTGCCTCTGAGAATGGTGTCCATGTTGGAAGAGGAAGATAAAGAGAAGGTAGTTGGGAATGGATCTCACCAGATAGTAGATTTCCTTCTGAGATTTCAAGTTTTGACAAATTATAACTTTGAATATAAGTCAGTCATGAAAATGGATCTGACATGCAGTCCCTGGGGAAAGAGACTCAGTGGGTAGGAGCAAAGGGCACAGAATAAACTTGACCACATGTTTTCCTTGGGTGGGTTTCTTCTTCATCTGACTGTCCTCATCACATTTCTGTGCCTTCATCCTCCCACCCTCATGCCCCTGCAGAAAGTCTGACAAGTGACCTTTTCTGGACAAGGCTTTCTTTCCCTGATGCCTCCCAGCAAAAACACACATGTGGTTAGGCACTCTCTCCTCAGCATTCCCATTGTTCTTGCCCATGCATCAGTGCAGCAGGTATTATTCTAAGTACAGTCATTGTTTGTGTAGGCCTGGGGCTGCCACACCTGGAAGGGAATATTTTACCCAAGACGAGAGCAGATGCCAGGAATCATCTGAGCTCCACTCATTCAAGAACAGGGAGATCTGAAGGAAACCTGCAGAACCCCACAACGAAAGAGGGCTATGGTCATGGGTGAAGCAGGGACCATGAATGGGAACCTGGACAGGTTGATGGGAGCAATACTAACAAGTTAGGCCTGAAGGGGCAGCATCTAGCATGGTGCCAGCACATAGATGGTCCTCAGGAAGTGAGTGATAAATCGGGGAGGAATGGATGGTACATATGAACAGCCTTTATAAAGCCGAATCTCAGGCTGTATTTGTTACAGGCAGTTACCACAGTCTGGGTTGAAGCCATAATTCTCTCAAGAACTTGTCATCCTCCTGGAACTTCCCACTATATTTCTCAACTGACTTCCCCGTGAGTTTGTGGACTCACGGGGGACCACTCAGTGGACTCAGGATGTGGACCACTCGAGTTGGTAAACCACACCAACCATCCCGGCCACACTGCAAGCAGCAGCAGCTCCCTATCCAGGCTCCTGTTTGCAGAGCTGGAAATGGCTGAGCCCTGCATGGTGGTACAGCATGACTCAACCTCCTTGTTTGAGGGCCAGCCCCCACTCCTGGCCATGAATCTAACTGAGCCTAAAACCCCCTTGTTTTTCTAAGTGGGTGTTGGGAATTTCCTTGGTTAAGCCTCCAGGTCTTCCCTCCTTCCGGATTTAATGAGCTCATTTATTTTACTTTTTCACTTAGCAGGTTTTAGGGCCAGTTAATGAGTGACGGGGTTCTCTTTAAAAGACAAGTTGGCCGGAGCTCAGGGCACTTTTCTTGCCATTTCCCACCCTCAAGTCCCCAATGTCTCTGGAATTCTCTCCACAACACTGGCAACTGCCCTTCCCACTGCAATCCCCATATATGGAACTTTCTGGAACATAAGGACAGGGAGATCTCTGAATATTTTTGTGGTTGTTGTTTTGTTGTTTGTTTTGCTTTGTTTTGTTTTTTTTCCCTCCACACATTTTTCTGGGATGGTTGTTTCAATATGAGCTTGTGCTTTCAAAACAGAAGGAGGTGTGGATGCATCAGGAAAAGAGATCCATTTTTAAATGCAGGGCCTCCACTCTGAGTTCTGTCTGAAGTATTTGGTAGATTTTTGGGGTGGGGCGAGCTGATTGTGAATTCCAGGGAGACTTGCCAGATGCTATTTAAACCTCCTTTGTGTGAAGTTGGCTGTAAAGAGCTGCCAGGAGGGCGCACTAGTGGAAAGGAACTTGGAAGCCAACCTTCAGCCCAGAGAGAATGAGAAAGAATCCAGGGTCCATATGGCGCGAATACATGCCTGCGGCAACTCAGTGACTGACTCAGTTCCTAGAAGCTACTCTCCGTAATGCCTTCTCTGCTTCTAGGTTGAATCATATACTGGAGAAAGCTTAGTCTAGAGAGTCTCCTGTACCTTTGTCCGTCCATCCACCCATCCAGTAAATAAAGACTGAGCATTTACTGTGGGTCAGACACTGAGCTAGGCACTAGGGCGTCAGGAGGAACAACTGGCCACAGTCCTAATGAATGCCCATAGGCCAGAAGAGTGAGGATTCCTGTGTGGTCGGAATGACAGACAGTGGGGGAGGCACTAGAGGATAAGTCATAGAAACCTCAGCATGTCACGCTTGGATAGCTTGCAGAGCAGTTGCTAACTGCTTGTTTCCTGCTGAAGCACCAAAGCTTGGATATTATGCTCCCAACTGGGAAGGCAGAGCCTACGACTTGCTTCTGCCTGGAGGACCAGGCTGTGGGTGGCAATGGGAGCCTGAGTTTCTCTGCTAAACCTTCATACCAGGCAAGAGTCCGGGGCCAGTGTTATTAGCCAAAAACACATTTTGAAGCTTGTTGTGATCTGACTCCCTACCTGACCCAAGCAAAAAACAGAGAGAAGGGCTCAGGTGGAAGAAGGCAGCCCACCTTCATCTGCGTTGGGTTGCTGTGTGTATTGGCTCCCTAGAGCTGCTGCAACAAAGTACTACAGACTGTGTGGCTTAAACAACAGAAATTTATTTGCTCACAGTTCTGGAGGCTAGAAGTCCAAGATCAAGATAGCAGTAGGGTTGGTTCTTTTTCAGGGCTATGCAAGAGAAGCTGTTCCTTGCCTCTCCCTTAGCTTCTGGGGGTTTGTCAGCAATCTTTGGCATTCTTTGGCTTTTAGAAGTGTCACCCCAATCTCTGCCTTCATCTTCATATGGTGTTCGCCCTGTGTGGATGTCTCCATGTTCACGTTTCACCTTTATATAAGAATACCAGTCATATCGGTTAACCAGCCCACACCACGACTTCGTTTTAACTAATTCGATCTGAAATGACTCTATTTCCAAATGAGATCATATTCTGCAGCACTGGGAATTAGATTTCAATCTGTGAATTTTAGGGGTATACAATTCAACCCATAGCACCATGATTCTGACGTTATCCTTCTCCTCCAGCCATCAGCACTACCTATGAGGAGGAGGTCAGGACTGAGTCCATCTCAAGGAGGATCAGGAGTGGTGTCCTAGGGAGAACCAAAGGGTGGTCTACAAGCAGGGAAACAACTACTAGAAGGAGAGTTTGGGCTAGAGAGGAGCCTGGCACATGGATGTATGATAAGCAGCTGCAGAAACGTAGAAGAGCAGTTATCAGGGTGCACAGATTTGGTCCTCTGCCCCATTGTGCTTGGAGCTAGCAGGAGCCTAAAGTAGAAGAAAGCCCCACGCAGGCAACTATTTTTAGCTTGGGACAGAGTTGTCAGAGGATGGCAGGGGGCAGAAAGGCCCCTGGGATCTGGGTGAGAAGACCCTGAGACTTGAAAGAAAGGGGAGAATGGCTATCGGGGTCCTGAGCTCCGGAGGACTTTTGAGTCGTTTAGTGTGCAGGAATGAGAGTGTGAGACTGAGTGAGGGCACCCGGGGTGACGCTGCCTACATGAATGGCTGGGTGTTGATTCATAGCCATACAGGATTAGCTAAAACTCTTAGCCACTTCCTCTTTGAAACACAAGATTAATTTAATTAAAAAGCATAATTGTGGTGGGATATTGTCATATAGCCTTGTAGACTTTGACAGATAATTCTGAAAAAGAAAATAGGGCACGTTTGCCTTACCAAATATTGACATTTAAGATAAAGTGATTTCCATCAAAATAATATGTTTTGGCACATGAACAAGTGGTCCACTGGAACAGGCTAGAATCCAGGAATGGGTACCATATGTTTGCAAAAGTAGTATTTGATAAAGACAACATTTCAATTCAGTGGGAAAGTTGTGATTGATTCAAGAAACAGTGCTGACCTAATTGGCTCTTCATCTAGGGAAAAAAAGTGAGATGGGTTTTGGTTAAAGATACAAATGTGAATAAGTAAACACAAAGTATTTGAAGAAAATCTAGTGGAAAGTTTCTATAACTTTGGCATAGAGGAGATAAATTTACTGGTAGCAAGAATTCCAAAATCCAACAAGGAGAAAACAAATGACACATTTTATGACTTATTTTTTCAAATTACAAGAAGAAAACATTATAAGCAAAGTCAAAAGACAAGCTATAGTCTCAGATAAACATTTGCAGCACATATGAAAGGATATGATCCTTAACTTACCCAAAGCTCATAAAAATTGGTAATGAAATGGCCAAAAGCAACAGGAAAAAATATGAACAAGCAATTCACAAAAGAGGAAATAAAGATTTAGATGGGATAGATAAGTCAGAGAAAATAAAATTTCATTCTTTATTCTGCATGTAGGCAAAAATTTAAAAAATCAGAAACATCTTGTGAATGAGCACTTTTATATCTTGCCAGTGGGAACGTGAACTACTCAAGCCTCCAGGGAAAAATAATCTAGCAATGCCTATTAAAGCTCAAAATGCACACCCATTAAATCAGGAACCCTACTGTGGGTGGTCATTCCAGTAGATATAAAGTCATCGGTACCCAAGAATATGTTGACAAGGATGTTTACAGTAGCATTGTTCACTGTGGCAAAATATTGGGCAATGCACAATTATTCACCAATAATAAAATGGCCAAATAAGCATGGTACTTCCATGCTGTGGGCTATCATGTAGTTATCACAAAGAAAAATGAATGAGTTAGATCTATCAGTATATTCACATGAGCCAGCTGCAGTGGTGGGTGCTTGCGATCCCACTCACTTGGGTAGCTGAAGTGGGAGGATTGCTTGAGTCCAAAAAATTCAAGATCAGTCTGGGAAAAATAGCAAGATCCTATTAAAACACACACACACACACACACACATTCTCACCATGTGAATCTATATGTTATATGTTACATATTTATGTTTATGCATGGAGAGACATGCTAGTCTTATATTAAATGAAAAAAGCATGTTATGAGAAAATATGTATACTATGACTCAATCATTATAAAAATGTTGAACAAACAAAACAAAACTCAACACACATGTCTGTTCTGTGTTTGCATGTATTTATGCCAATTTGGATAAGCATAGTTTAATGGCATAAGTTGCCTCAGGACATAGAAATAAGAAGTGATTTTAAACTTCCTGTTTCTCTATCTTTGGCTGTTTTGCCTATTACAAGGATTTTTTTTTTTTTAATTAAAAACTATTGGATACAGGAAATTTAAAAGGGAAAAAAAGGACAAAGTGCTTAAAACACTCCTATGACTCACTGGGCCCTCAGGATGAAGTCTACTCTCTTTAGCTGATTTACAAGGCCCTTGGGATCTGGTCCGTGCATACAGCACCAGCCGTTCCCCTTTTCTGCCGTTTCCCTCTGTTCTCCAGCTGTACAGGACCAGGAGCATTCTTGACACAAGGCAGCCCTCTCATACACCTTGACCTCATCCGCCTTGGGAATCTCTGAGGCTCAGCAAGGTACTGGCTACCTATTCCTACAGCACCTTGTGCCTGTCTCCTTGGCGATATTGTTGGCTTCCTTGTGATCACCTGTTTACTTTAGTCTTATTCCATATTAGACTGTATGTTCTAGGAGGGCAGGCGTACTGTTCCTCACGGTGTCCTCAAAGACATGTTTAGGTAATTGTAGGTGCTAAATACAACAAATATTTGTTGAATGAATAAATGAAAGAAGAAAGAAATGGATGCCGAACATTAGAGATACAAAAAAAGAAACCCCACAGTCTATTCCCTTAAAATTGTGTAGTGGAACAACAAGCATGTAAACAGCCTAGTTAGAATATAAGAATATAATTATTGTCATGGAATAGAGGGAATATAACCTACCCAAAATAGCCTGGGGAAAGTCTGGAAGCATTCACCACTGAGAAAGGACTTAATCAAAGACTTGAAGGATGAATAGATATTTACCAGGAAAATAAGAGGATAGAGTGATGTTTCTGGCATAAGGACCAGCTCCTGCAAAAGCAAAGAGAACATATTCTGAAAATCTCAAGAGATTTAGTCTTGCTTGAGCATAAAGTTCAAGGTTGAGGAAAGGAGTATATGAAGGATAATAAATGGAAGCAATCATACTGAAACCAAATCATTCATGTAGGGTCCTGCAGGTAATGCCTATGGGTTTAGAGTTTATATTGAAGGTAGACACAGGGAACTATTGAAAAAGACTTAAGCAGCGGTGTGACATGAAGGGCTTAGGATCACACTGACAAAATAAAGATGAGTTAGGGTGGGGATAGGAGATGATGTTAGATAAAGGGAAATTGGCCAGGGGCACAAAAGAAAGGAGTTTTCTACAATCTCTTGATGAAGTTAACAGTCTGAACCAGGGCAGAGACAGAAGTGAGCTCAATCGAGGAAAGATTGGTGAAATACAAAGGAGATCAAGTTGGCATGACTGGGTTCTCGACGGGCTGTGGTGGGGACTGGGAATAAAAATGACCTTTACATTTCTGATTTGGCAACTCATTTCATTTATTACAAGAAACGCTGGAAGAGAAGGTATTTTGAGAAAAATAAAAAACAATGAACTCAGCTTAGGCCACTCATTTCATAGGGCTGCCATAACAAGGTTACATAAACTGTGTAAAACTGTGTAGCTTAAAAAAAAGAAATCTTCTCTCACAGTTCTGGAGGCTGGAAGTTCAAAATAAAGGTGCCAGCAGGGCCATGTTTCCTCTGAAACCTGACGGGGAGAAGCCTTCCTTCCTGGCCTCCTCCCTGGCTTCTGGCAGTGGCCGACAGCCCTTGGTGTTGTTGGCTTGCAGCTGCGTCGCTCCAGCTTCTGCCTCTGTCATCACACGGCCTCCCTGTGCATCTCTGTGCCTAGTCTCTGTGCGTCTTTGCAAAATGTCATATGACATTTTCCTCTTCTTATAAGGATGCCAGACATGTATTGGATTAGGACCCACCCTAATGACTTCTTGATTATATCTGCAAAGACCCTATTTCCAAATGAGGTCACATTTACAGGTTAGGCTTCAACACATCTTTTGGGGAGGGGGGCAATTCGACACCTAATAACAGTTTAGAGTTTGAGTTTGAAGGGACATGGGACCTTTGGGGGAAGATATTCAGGAGGCCTTGGATAGATGGGGTAGAGGGCTCAAGGGACAGGTCTGGGCTGCATAGCTTTAGGATCTAAAAGCGAGGAGACACAGCATGGGGTACACACAGCAAGTGGGCAAGTGACCTGAGAAGAGAAGCCTTGAGGAAGGTCATGGTTAAGAATCCCACACAGGGAGTGACTGTGAAGGAAGGGCCAGAGTATGTGTGTCTGCCAAGAACCCTGTGTGCATGGCTGTCACTGAGCCAGCCTGCATCCCTCCTTTCCTGAGAGCTGACCTTTGCCCCTTAGAGCCCCAGATGCTGTGTTTTCTGGTTCTTCCACATGTGAATTCCTCCCTTAATATTTGACACTGCTTCTGTTCCTTGTTCAGCAAGCACTGGAGACCTGCAGCCACCTCTCAGAGTCAGCAGGGCTATTACAAGATGTTGGGGCCAGCCGCCTCCTTAAACTCAGCACTACAGTACAGCATTGATAAAGCAAACAAGGCGAGCTTGTTTGTACTTTGTATTTCTTCAGAAATGAGCTGGCAGTTTTGTAATAACACTGAGGAATTACACTTTAGTGCATTACTGAACTATTCCTGCATGTCCATACAAGTGTTGTCCACAGAGTACACATCTTCCCTGTCCTATCCCATACCCCCGTCCCCAAGATAGTCTGTCAAGCCTGCTTTCAAGTATCAGAGAAAGCCGCAGATTCTATCTAGAAGGTGAAATGGGAGGTCAAAGCAGACCAGAATGAGTCAGCCAAAAGCCTCTATACCCATGCATCTGAAAGGGGTGCCTTTCAAGTAGGGTAGAGCAATGGAACATCTTCTCCCTGAGGGCAGGATGCTTGGCTGGCTAGCTCACTACTGTAGCCTCAGCACATTCAGCATCTGGTGGACTCATGGTAGACACTCAACAAATCTGTCCAGGCTCTGTGTGGCATAGGATATGAGATGTTTGTCCACACTGAGATCAGAAAATGACTGACCAGTGATGCCTGGCTAATGTGGGATTCCCACTCTGATGCTTAGAGAGCAGGAGTGAGATGTTAACTCTGTCATCTTTTCTTTTATCTGGGGGTGTGGAGGGGGCAGTGGTCAGTGGCCAGGCCTACTGCAGTACGGCAGTTCTGAGCCTCCTACTGCTTGCTCCCACAAGGTCCACTCTCTCTGCCTCTAGGAAGTGAAGAGCAAACCATGGTCAGGGTGAATGTTGCATTACGGCTTAGTAAAAACAATGGCTAATATTTATCAAGTGCCTGTTAGGAAGTAGGCTCTATGCATCTTATATGCATATCTCAGGTAACCCTTGGTACAACTCTATGAGGTAAATTCTATTTCTATCACCATTTTTAATTTAATTTAATTTTATTATTTGTTTAATTTTATTTTTTTGAGACAGAGTCTTGCTCTGTTGCCCAGGCTGTAGTGCAGTGGCACAATCTCAGCTCACTACAGCATTTGTCTCTCAGGTTCAAGCAATTCTCCTACCTCAACCTCCCAAGTAGCTGGGACTATAAGCATGTGCCACCACACTTTGCTAATTTTTGTATTTTTAGTAGAGATGGGGTTTCACCGTGTTGGCCAGGCTGGTCTTGAACTCCTGATCTCAGGTGATCTGCCCACCGCAGCCTCCCAAAGTGCTGGGATTACAGGTGTGAGCCACCGCGGTCAGCTATTTTTATTCTTGAGATGGAGTCTTGTTCTGTCGCCCAGGCTGGGGTGCAGTGGCGCCATCTTGGCTCACTGTAACCTCCGCCTCCCAGGTTCAGGCAATTCTCCTGCCTCAGCCCCTGAGTAGCTGGGATTACAGGTGCCTGCCACCATGCCCAGCTAATTTTTGTATTTTTAGTAGAGACGGGGTTTCACCATACTGGCCAGGATCTCGAACTCCTGACCTCAAGTGATCTGCCCACCTGGGCCTCCCAAAGTCCTGGGATTACAGGCATGAGTCCCTGTGCCCGACCTTCTATTACCATTTTAAAAATGGAAAAAATGAAATTTAAAAAGGGAAGTCACTCTATATCAGGTTTCACAGCTAGAATGTGATGGTGCAGGTGTTTGAACCCAGATTATCTGGATTTGGAGCCCACTCATTGAACCGTTTCATTGCACTTGTGAGCTGTGTTGGTCTCTTTTTGAAATCACCTCCACTGGTTACAAGTTTTGCTTATGAGTTATTGCCCATGAGAAAGGGCAAGAATGATGTAGAAGGTTAGGAAACCCTCAGGGCAGGTGTTGTCAGGTTCCAGGAATTAGAAGACGACTTTGGCTTCGTGAGGAAAAACAGCAGTGAGTTTGGAGGGAAATGCGGAGGAGCCTGGGTGACTACCGTCGTTGCTGCCCGGGAGCTCTGTGTGTCTGGCTGGCTGAGATCAGCTGTCACCATGTACAAGCCTACAAAGGATGTGGACTCACAGACTGGGCTTGTCAGTCAGCAAATTATACATCAGAACTAGTGATTCACAGCCTTTGAAGCTTGGTGGGGACCTCAAAGATAATCCAGTTTGACTCTGATTTCACAGGTGAGAAGCCTGAGGCCCACAGGTCAGAGCAGGGATTACGGTGGATTAAAGATGACAGCCAATTGGCCCAGGTACACAAGGCTGCCCTGCATGGTGGGCGTCCTGTAGGCGTCTCGGTTGGCTTGGAGGACCTGGGGCTTATAATTGGGCGCCAGGGTTGGGGCTGGCTGCTTCTGCATGGCGCTGCAGCCTTGGAGAAGTGGCTGGTAGTTGGAGGGCAGCGAGCTGGCATTCTGGTGGGCTTAGCGAAAGGAGGGCGGGGGTCATGGAGTGCAGGGCGTTCCTGAAGCCGGCCTGGACGGCTTGCACTGCTAGGAAGAGGGCCCCCCCACGACGAGGCCATCTCCTTGGCCCATGGTCCTTCTTGTACTTCATGTGCCGGTTCTGGAACCAGATTTTGATGTGGTGCTGACTGTGGTACAGCAGGTTGGCCATCTCCAGGCGCGAGGCCCGCGCAGGCTGCATGGAAGTGGAACTCGCTGTCCAGTTCCACCCACTGCGCACTCCTGGGACTCCCTGGGACTCCTGTCTTCCTCACCGCCGCCGCCCCCTGCTGGATGCAAAGGGCAGGGTTGGGAAGGGGAAAAGTCAAAGAGAATAACTGGGGGGAGGGGCGGGAAGGCGGGGAAAGGTGACTGGAAAACAAAAAAGGTGACCGAAAATGCCTTGACATTTCTCCCATTTAGTGGTGGGAACTACATCCCTCCCGCACCACTTCGCCCCACCCCACCCCACTCCGATTCTGGACAGGCTCTGTAATTGCTTGGCCTGCCTAAGTGACACTGTGCCAGTTTCTGGCCTCAGGCCTTACGGGACCAGCGGCTTCCACTTCCTGCTCTGGGAACCTGGAGTCTCGGAACCCAAATGCCATACTGCGAGGAAGCTCCAGCAGCCTCAGAGACACACGTGGGAAGGAGTTACGGTCCCTGGTCAGCAGCCTCTGCGGACAGTCAGCATTTTGGAGCCAACTAGGAAGAGGATCCTTCAGCTCCATTCAAGACTTCCTTGTTGGAAACACATGGAACAAGAACAGCCGTCTGCTCTGAGTTCTCCCCAAAATGCAGATTAATGAGCAAACTAGATGTTTGTTGCTATGGGAAGCCACTGAGTTTTGGGATGGTTTTCTACACAACACTAGGTAACCAGAACAGGGACCGAGTTGTGGGCATTCTGACTCTCAGCCAGCGTTTCTTTCACTCTATTTTGCTGGAGCTCAGTGGTTCCCTGTGAGTCTCCTGGTCACTCATCGCTCTGTGAGGTTGGACATGCTGGGTAAATCACCCTGCATGAGGATGGCTGGATGACTCAATGTCTTCAGCAGAAGTCACCAAACCTAATGATCATGAGAATCCCTGGGGTGTGAAGTAAGAGGTGTCCTCTACTCAACCAACTCTCTGACTCATCTACAATGTAATTCAATTTTGACGCTAACCACCTGGAGTGAGCGTCAGGCAACACAGGGTTAAGGTCTCAGTCCCACAAGACTGCTCTCACTTAAGGTGCCAGTTACAAGTATCAAGCCCCCAAAGTTATCAAATTGGCCACAAACTTGGGGGTTTTCATAACCTCTCCCCATCCAAGTTTTGATAATTTATTAGGACAACTCACAGAACTCAGAAAAATGTTATAATTACTATTGAAGTTGATTATAAAGGATACAAATGAACAGCTAGATGAAGAGGTACATAGCACAAGGTTTGGGATGGTCCTAAGTGCGAGAGCCTTTGGGGATGTGTTTGCCAATTTGGAAGCTCTCTGAGCCCCATCTTTTAGGTTTTTTTTTTAAAATGGAGGTTCTGTTACAAGGGCATAATTGATTAAATTATTGGCCATTTGTAATTTGACTCAATTTCCAGCTCCTCTCCCCTCCCGGGAGGTTCAAGAGTGGAACTGAAAGTTTCAACCCTCCACTCACATGGCTGATCCTCCTGGAACCCATGAGAAGTTATCTCAGGCCCACCATGAGTCACCTCATTAATATAGACTCAGATATGTTTGAAAAGAGTGTGTTATGAATAATGAGACATCCCTAACATTTCTATCAGTCAGAAAATTCCAAGTGTATTAGAAGCTCAGTGCCAGAAATGGGGGACAAGGACCGAATAAGCCTTTTTATTTTACTACGGAGGATTAAGTATGTAGATTCTTGGGACCTATTCCAACTGTATATTGAATTAAAATTCTTAGGAGTAAGACTCAGACATCTCTTTTTTTCTTTCTTTTTTTTTCCCCCTGCTGGTTTGTTGATCTTGGACATTTCTAGTTTCTAAAGCATCCCCAGTGATTCTGATGACCAGCTAGCTTTTAAAACTACTGATCATGAATCATTTGTGAGGAATTTGGAGAAACATCCCAGCATCACCTACATGCACAGATTATTCTAAACTAGACATTACTGGAATTTTCCACTTATGTTAAGTTTCTTGGGCAGGATGAGTTTTTTCTACTTCTTGGTTAAGCCAACCTGAGGCCTCCAGGTTCTCTCCAGACCTGTGCTTCAACTTGGTGTTGGCTTGGGATCCTTGTCAATGTAGATGTCTCTGATGCCCCTGGGCCAGGCTAATGTGAGTTATTAATGTTGTTTGCCAACTGTTTATAGCTCTTCCTTCTTCTGGGCGCATGGTAGAATTGCACTTTCTTGCATCCTGTGATTAAGTAGGACCATATACCTAGCTCTGGCCAATGATCAGAAGTGATGTGTGTCACTTCTGGGCCAGAACATTTCATTACCAGTGCAAGGTCCTCCAGAATTCTCCTTTCTATCTGGATGGTGGGAGTGGCAACTTTCTGAATGGCAGTTGCTCTGTTAGTGTGTGTTCATGAGTGACTGTGATGTACAGGACCTCCTTACTGACTTACGATGGACATGTAGTATTAGCAATAAAGAGATTTTTATTGTTTGAAGCCACTGAGATTTGGGGGATGTTTGTTGTGGTAGTGTAGTCTAGTCTAGCCTGATTGATCTAGGCAGAGATTGCAGGCTTATCCCTCTGAAATTTTCTCACTCTTTTGTGGCTTTGGGATTAGGATTGTGCCTCTTACCCAATTTGAATTTTTTTTTCTACTTCAAAGACTTATTAATGACAAAATTCTCTCCTTATTAGTGCAGGAATTAGCACTTTTACCCCCAGTAAACTTGTCAGGAGCCTGTCAGTATTCTCAGAACAGCCAGTAACTGTTGAGAAAATGATGCTATCAGTTGAATGGTAGTGGCTTTTGTTTGCTTATCATATGCAACTCATAATTATGAATGCTGGGACATAGACTAACAAAGAAAATTCTAGTTAACAATGTTTAAAATACTTCATGGAGTATTGTCCTTTTACAGGGCTGTCTTACAGACATGCCTGAAAAGCAATTTTTCTGAAAAGCCAGTGGTGTGAGATGATCCCTCAGGGAAATTAGTGTTATTTTCCTACACTCAGTAAAGGTGGTATCTATTAAAACTGTTTTTTAGAGATTATTTTTCTCTCTTATTTTAGTACAGAAGTCAAGACCCCTGGTAATCAAAGAGAGGAAGCACTGCGTTACCTTCCCAGTCAGCACATAGATGGGGCTGCATCTATGCAGCAGCGACTTGTCATTGATTGCCATTCTTTTCCTTGGGGGAAGAACGTAAACTTTCTTTATGGCTGCTTTCTTTCATCTTTTATGCAAAAATAGCCACCAGTGCTTCTTGTGTTGGTATCCTGGGTGGTGAGTTTTCTTTATTCAGTTTATAGGTAATTATTTCCCTATTAGATCAATCATTTAATTTTATTTCTACATTTAGAAGTTTTTACCTTTTGTACAAGTAATATGTGTATACATTCTGTTTATAAATAATTCAAATACGGCAAATAATGCTGAGATCCCTGTTTGCCATTTCTCATTTTTCTCTCCAGGGTGAATTGCATATGTGTATCCTTTCAAATTTTTACATACATATTTACATGCACATGTGTACTCGTGAAATTTTAACGTTTTTATGTTTTAATTTTTCACATAAATGGAATTTATGGTATGTACTATTCTAAAATGGCTTTATTCACTTAATAACATATCTTAGAGAGTTTTCCATATCAGTATAAATGAAGAAAACTCATTTTTTCTGTTTATTTTCTATAATATGGATGTGCCATACTATTTAATAATTACCCTACTAACAGACACTAAGGTTATTTCTAAGATTTTATTATTACAATAATGTGGCCACACATATTTTTATACACATGACTCTGTGTACATATGTGAATATTTCTCTAGAATTGATACAGAGCAATGAAATGGCTTTGTCAAAGAATCTAAAACTTTAATTTTAGCAGATAGTTTCCAATCTCCCTCCAAATCGTCTGAATCATTATGTAACAACTATTTCCCCTTATTTTGCCGTCATTTTATATTAAGAAACATTTAACTCAAAGGTAAAAATATTTCATTTCAATTTTCACTTCTTCAATTAGTAGAGAGGTTAAACTATTTTTATATTTTTATTTCTATTAATTATTTATTTAGAATATGTGTCTATTTTCCTATTGCATTGTTTGTCTCCTCCTCACTCTCCTAGTCTGTCTCCTTCTTCTTGACTTAAATAACAGACTTTTATTTCTCACTGTTCTGGAGGCTGGAATGTTTGAGATTAGAGTGCCAGCATGGTTGGGTTCTGATGAGGGCTCTCTTCCTGACTTGCAGATGGCTGTCCTCTCACTGTATTCTAACATGGTGGAGACAGCTTTTTCTTTTTGACTTATTGGAATTATTTTTATATCCTGCATACTGTTCCTTTCATATTCATTGCAATATTTTCTCTGAATATGTCTCCTTTAACTTTGTCTTGTGGTTGTTTTTTCTACTTGACTTATTACCTCTGTTTTCCATTAGTCAGATTCATCTATTCATTGAGTTTGAGAGTGCCTCTTTTTAATGGTGCTAGCTTTTCTCAAATGTTTAATGATTTGTGATTGCAAGTGATTTTTTGTATTTGTTTTTTCCTGTTAATTGCTATTCATTCATTATGTACTCACAAGTGTACATAGGATAGGGTGAGAAGCAGGAGAGAGAGGCATTCCGTGATGCTGCACTGATACTTCATGTCTGTAGTGAGCCTAGGGAAGGGCCAATGACTGCCAGCGATGTTGCTTTGATAGTTAGACTGCTTCTCTATCCAAATGCACATACTCAGTGCTCATCTCTAAGGGCAAACAGCTCTGTTGCCTAATTGCTTTGGGCAACTGACAACCCTGTAAGTATGAGAAGGAAGGGTGGGAAGGTGGGAAGGTGGAAGGAGAGGAGGATTCCATATACCTAGTGGCTCTTTCTGTGGGGCCTTAAATAATAAGCCTGTTAGTGATTCCAGTATACCCTTGTCCTGTGAGTAACTGCTCCTTCCTGGTAGGGTATGCCCGGTAGAGTTATCTCACCTGTTGTATTTGCCCTCTCCTGTGTGCATGTTGCTTGTGGTTTTCTTCTTCATTCTAATTCTATATGTGTCCTATGTTTTAGTGATTTTTTTTTTCCTGATTTTTGGTCCACTGAGAGTACATCTTATTTCCCAGAGTAAGTTATCCTTTCTAAGAAGTTGGGGTGAAGAAAGAGGTTGCCACATGTGATCTGTCAGCCATCTTGAACCAGAAGCTCAGAAGTCATCCTACCTGATTTATATTGCACTGTTCAGTGAGATACTTCTGAAATATTAAACACTTCTCTTGGACAAGAAAGAGCAGAAGGAGATTGGAGGGTTTGCCTCATTAATGTAAATATTCTCATCCAGGTCACTTGTCATCAGTCCATCTAGGCTGGACTGATTATTTACTTACACTAAAGGGGGTAAATAAAAGGAGGAAAACCAGATAAAGTAAAAAAAAAATCCATCTTCAAATTTATCTCTGACAGTACAGTCTGCTCGAATTTCCCTAAGGCCCCCATCCTGGCTTGCTTATAAGCTGCATTTATCTATTGTGTCTGAATATAATTTGCATATTCATGTCTGAGTCAATTTTCAAGTTGCAACACTTCCATAGCTTTCATTCACTAATGATTCCTCTGGGAACAAAACTGTCCTTTAACAAATCTGGCTGTTAAGTGGAAACAAACAAGTCATAAATCACACAGAGCAGGTTTGGCTTGTGGCTTATGGCTCAGGGGCAGTATTTTTGTAAGTTGCTCATGCCCATGACAAATATGTGCCCTTGCAACGTCTCCTTGACCAGACCTTGCTGCATGGGGGTAGGGTAAATCCTGCTCATGGCTGTGGGCCTTGGCGAGCCGTCCTTAATTTCTCCTTTGTCTTTTACTTACTGTGAGGGGGTCCAAAGTCTCTATTTTCTGATCCTGCCTATGAGAATGGGAAAAGATAAAAAATATTTACTCTATATCTTGGTCAATGTGTTATTTGATCATGGGGTAATTTCTAGTGGGCTCCCCTTCTCCCTGATAATATATACAATACCTTGGGAAAACTTAGTTTACATGCCACAGGTGAGCCACACCAATTAAAAGAACCGGCATGTACATTTATATCAACAAAGAATATGAGTGACCCCAACTTCCGTTGATCTTCTATTCAGGAATTTTCTCCTGTGAATGTTTATATCTATTTTCTCACATGGTTAGATAAGGTAGGCAAGACTGAATTTTTTTCAGGACTATACTTTCATCAGTGCTAACTTAAGGAATACTTCAATAACTTGAAGCAGAAAATAGAAGTTTATTTTATTTAATGTAGTCAGAGGAGGTTTACTTAACTTTGTTCTCAGATCAATGATTTTGGAAAATGAATATGCCCAAGAAACCTCATCCATCAGCCTACCAATGACTGAAAGAATTGTATATCTTTAATGGTGTGAAAAAACATCTGAACACATTAACCTTGAAATTATGAGGGAAAAGTAAAAAAGATCTCTGATTTTTTTTCAGCACAAAGACAGAATAGAAAGACCTCTAATTTATTGAAGGAAGTTAAGGTATTTAGATTCAAATTGGGCATATTTTTCTTTATCAAACTGCCCTGAGTTCATTGGGAATACAGATTTGTGAAAATTGTAGATATTTCCTGGAAATGAAGTCACTGTAAAAGAGCATCCCAGAATTTTAAAAAAAAATGTATATGAATCATTCTTTAATTTTGTGTAGCTGCTTTTGGAATGGAAACCTCTGGATATTCAGAACTGCTAAACATTAACTTGAGCAGTGTGGATGTTTGCATTAGAAGTACTTTGTATGTACTCTACTATAAAGACACATGCACACATATGTTTATTGCAGCACTCTTCACAATAACAAAGGCTTGGAACCAACCCAAATGCCCATCAATGATAGACTGGATAAAGAAAATGTGGCACATATATACCACAGAATACTATGCAGCCATAAAAAAGGATGAGTTCATGTCCTTTGCAGGTACATGGATGAAGTTAGAAACCTTCATTCTCAGTAAACTAACACAGGAACAGAAATCCAAACACTCCATGTTCTCACTCATAAGTGGGAGCTGAACAATGAGAACACATGGACACAGGGAGGGGAATATCACACACTGGGGCCTGTTGGGGTATAGGGAGCTAGGGGAGGGATAGCATTAGAAGAAATACCTAATGTAGATGACAGGTTGATGGGTGCAGCAAACCACCATGGCACGTGTATACCTATGTCACAAACCTGCACGTTCTGCACATGTATCCCACAACTTAAAGTGTATATATATATATATGTATATATACTTTGTATGCACCAAGAGCATACACACACACACACACGTATTTTGTATGCACCAAGAGCTCACATGCCTGAAGTTTTGGGACAAGGATATAGATACTAGACTAAATTGTGAATATATTCCATAGTTTTGATAATGACTTAGCTTGTTGATATCAGTTCTATAATTGACAACACCAAAGCTGAATTGAGACTGGTACCAGGCCTATAAATGTTTTGTAGAGCAACATTTATTAAAATGTGCTTTGATCTGCTTTGGTATTGGAGCTAACAAATTTATGTTTCTAGCTAGCACACAGACCTCAGTAAAACTTATGAACAGTACACGCACACATCTGGCCCATCACTGGAAAAACGAAATGCCCAACTGGATAGGGTATCTTTGAAAGGTTTCTGACTCATGGCTGATCTCTGCAGCCATATTAGGATATCTCTGCAGCCATACCCAGGACCATTTGGAAGATGAGCACAGGTCCTGGTATCATTTGGCCATACCACCTTTTCCCTATCTAAATAAGATAATGCTCTTTCATCTGTGCATGAGGTTCTGTTTTCTTCAGCATTCTCCAAGGAACCCTCATGGGGAGGGAATGACTGGCTCATTCAAATAAAGCCTCTTCTGGATACAGTTGCAATCCTTGCGTACTTTGTGTTCTGTTTTGCCTTTGACATTACAGCTCTCTGACTTGAATTTTCTCTGCTCTGTATTTGACCATTACATGAAGCATTTTTGGTGATGAGACATAAATCTTTATGCTGGATAAATGCCATCTGCCACTATATACTTTTCAGATTGGATTATTGCCACACTTCTTTTAGAATATTTGCCTGCACTAAGATATAATTTTGGTTTATTGTCCAAAGTCTGGAACAGATTCTCATCCTTCTCCCTCTGGTTTGTTTTCCATCTTTGTGTGTAGTACACTTATCTCTAGTTGAGATATCTTTGGCATCCTCCTCTATCTTGCCTCTTAAGTCATTGTGACTGCTTAGAAGCACCGAGAGTTTCTTTCCAGGACTAATAGATTTAGCTATATCCTATGTTTTTTAAAAAAAATCCTTCTGAGTTATTTTATGTTGTGCAATCTTATGGCTTTCATTCTCAGCCTTTTAACATTGTATAGTTAGTCAAAGTCTGGGGGAGAGAGGATAGGTTTTGACCTCTAACTATTTACATGATGAAACTAGCTCAAATACTTTTAAGGATTTTTTTTTTGATTATCAAAGTAATATATGCTTATTAGAGAAAACTAGAAAATACAGAAAAAGAAAAAAGAGAAAGAAACAAAATCCAGAGAAAATACACATTATTTCTGAGTATCTTGTTTTCTTTTTCTTTCTTTTTTTTTTTTTTTTTGAGGCAGAGTCTTGCTCTGTGACCAGGTTGGAGTGCAGTGGTGCGATCTCAGCTCACTGCAACCTCCGCCTCCTGGGTTCAAGAGATTCTCCTGCTTCAGCTTCCCAAGAGCTGGGACTCCAGGCTCATGCCACTAATTTTTGTATTTTTATTAGAGACGGGGTTCACCATGTTGGCCAGGATGGGTCTCCATCTCTTGACCTCGTGATCAACCTAATCTTTTTTTTTTTTTCTATTCATTTAAGTAGTACAGCAATTTGGGCTACATTCAGATTTGTATTCTGCTTTTAAATTTCATATTATATCATAATCATTTCCTCATGTTCATACCAACTTCATAAACATCTGTAATGGCTTTAAGACATTTAATCATAGAGATGTACCATGATATAACTACTCATATATTGTTGAACATTTTGCTTCCAAATTTTTACTAGTGTACATAATGATGTAACATCTTTGTATGTATGGCTTTTTAAAATGTTTTAAAAATTAGTTTCCTAAGTTGGTGATTTGTTGACTAGAACTTGACTAGAAACTTCAGAAGTATCATCAACATAAAGTTCAAATATTTAAAAGATAAAAACAGAAAAATCTGAATAAATGTATTACATAATCGTGGCACATTTATCAAAACTAAGAAATTGACATTGGTACCATACACTGACTAAAGTAGAAAGTTTTTTCAGATTTCCCAGTTTTTCCCTCATATCATTTTCTTCTCTTCTAGGATGCAATCCATTATACCATATTGCATTTAAGATCAACTTTTAGAGCCTGGTGACAAATAGTTTATTCAGAAAGGCTGCTGAGTTGTGCATTTTCTGTGTTTTTGCATAGCTAACAATGTCTTTCTCATACCTTAGAAATGGCACCCATTTTGTGGGTGGATTCTTGAGTCAAAATTTTCCCTCTGTGTTACTTTTTTAAATATTTTAACATCACAGTCATGTTCCTTAAACCTTTATTTTTATTCAGTCTAATCATTCCGAGTCCCTTGGATTTTTTCTTTATGATTCAGTTCCTCATATAATCTGGCTCCTCCTGTGGTATTTGAAAGCTTCACAAATCTGCTTGTGCCTGGTGGAACCTCACTGGTGGTTTGTTGCTAAGACCTGGATTCAACACTCCGGAAGTCTCACTAATACAGAGTACGTGAGAATTCCCGCTACCTATTCAATACTTGACTTCCATCGTCAACACTTGGATTTTTGACACAACTCATGACTATACTACCTCCTTAGCAGCTGTATTTCTCTATTGACTCACACTGATGAGTGAAGAAACCTTAGACTTTACAATGGTTTGTGGCTCTCCAAAGCTCAATCTTACTCATCAAAATCTTATTCCTTGGTATTTAATTTCTCTCAGGTAAAGAGTAAATTAAATTAAAATGTTCGCTTTAGGGGAGGTGATAATGAAAGTTATACAGTTACTGTCTTCCACAGAATACAGATTATCTCAGTCTGACCATATAATTCTATGGAGGCTTAAATGTTTATGTATCTTTATTATGAATTGATCTAAACCATCAATAAAAAATAAACATATTAAACAAAGGAGCACCTTGGTTATAAACAACTCGGCCACCCTTAAGACTGACATAGTGGTAGTGGCTTTGTATGATTATTCACAGACTGAAAGATTCCTCCTCATACACAACAATATCATTCTGAGTATAAAAATGTGATATAATGAGAGATCTGCTAAGGCCTGCCTAATTTGAAAACTCACACACTTAACCACTTGAATAGTATCTCTCATTTATATTTCTATTTTCACATTCACTAATATGTTCTAGGCTCCATCTAATTGGCATGTAATTACTGGGATTCACTTTTTCCTATTTGAAAATTTGGTTATTTTATCAATCTCTACTTTTTCTTGGGAATTACTGACTACTTCCTTAATCACATTCTGCAAGTTCCTTCAGCAAACTGGCATGGTATAGATTTGAGCCTGGAGAATTAACTTCACTTAATTGATATCAGCTTACCACTGCCAGCACAGTTATAGTCAGAACTTAGTATAGAAAGAATTTGGGAACCATCCAGATTAGGTAATTAAGTCCCTTGGGAGACTGAGCATTTACTGGAGAAATAAACCCCTCCTTACTAATCCTGACTCCGAGGAAATTCAGCCAGGTGGATGCATGCTCTAGTTTAGGAATTAGTATGGCTGCAAATTTTATGCACCACTGGACTATTTCCTGTATGCATCCCTGGTTGGATTTTCCTAAATTTTGCCCATGGGTTGATCTAGACATGGTTAGCACGTGAGTTAGGAAGACTCTAAAGGAAAGAAGACTCCTTCAAGGCAGCTGATGAAGGCAGGTTGGCAGCATTTGACATTGCTCTTCCAGAGTGGGGGTGTTCTAACCAACTCAAGGCCACTAATTCCATCATGGCTGTTTTCTGAAACCCTGGGGCTTCTAGATGAGCTCAGCCTCAGTGTTTGGTGCTATTCTCTTTGACGCTTAGCACATCTCAGACATAAGAAAACATTAAAACATCTTTATGGTTTCACATGTTTTGATAGAAAGGGAAATGTCCCTTTGATTTCTTTCTTTTTTTTTCTTTTTCTTTTTAATTTGTATTGGTACATACAAGATGTATATATTTAGGGATAAATGAGATATTTTAATACAGGTATACAATGCATAATAATCACATCAGGATAAATGAGGTATCCATTACCTCAAGCATCTCTTTCTTTGTGTTACAAACATTCTAATTATACTCTTTTAGTTATTTTTAAATTCACAATACATTATTGTTGACTATAATCACCCTGTTGAGCTATCAAATACTAGATCTTATCAATTCTATCTAACTATATTTTTGCACAGATTAACTATCCATACTTCCTCCCCAACCCCCACTACCTTTCCCAGCCTCTGATAACCATCATTATACTCTCTATTTCAAGGAGTTAAATTGTTTTAGTTTTTAGCTCCCACAAAGGAATGAGAACATGTGAAGTTTGTCTTTCTGTTCCCAGCTTATTTCACTTAATGTCCTCTCATTCTATCCATGCGGTTGCAAATGACAAGATCTGATATTTATTATGGCTAATTAGCACACCATTGTGTATGCGTACCACATTTTCTTTATCCGTTCATCTGTTGATGGAGGTTTAGCTTGATTCCAAATCTTGGCTATTGGGAATAGTATTGCAGTAACCATGGTAGTGCAGATATCTCTTTGATATAATAATTTTCTTTCTTTTGAGTATATACCTAGCAGTGGGATTGCTCAACCATATGGTAGTTCCATTTTTGAGGAATCTCCATAATGTTCTCCACAGTGGCTGTACCAATTACATTCCCACCAGCAGTGTATGAGTGTTCCTTCATCCACATTCCCAGCAGCATTTGTTATTGCCAGTCTTTGCCATTGGCTTTTTGGATAAAAACCATTTTGACTGGGATGAAATGATATTTCATTGTAGTTTTGATTTGCATTCCTCTGATGATCAATGATATTGAGCACATTTTCATATATCTGTTTGCCATTTGTATGTCTTCTTTTGAGAAATGTCTATTCAGATCTTTTGCCCATTTTTAATTGGATTATTAGACATTTTTCTATAGAGTTGTTTAACTCCTTATATATTTTGGTTATTAAACACTTGTCAGACAGATGGTTTGCAAATATTTTCTCCCATGCTGTGCGTTATTTCTTCAATTTGTTGTTTTCTTTGCTGTGTGGAAGTGTTTAGACTTATGTGATCCCACTCATTCATTTTTGATTTGCTTGCCTGTGCTTATGGGTTACTCAAGAAACCGTTGCCCAGACCAATGTCCTAGAGTATTGCCTCAGTGTTTTCTTTTAGCAGTTTTATTGTTTGAGCTCTTATATTTAAGTCTTTAGTTCATTTTGATTTAATTTTTGCATATGACAAAATAGGGGTCTGGTTTTATTCTTCTGCATGGGATATCCAGTTTTCTAGCACCATTTATTGAAGAGATTATCTTTTCCCCAATGTATGTTCTTGAAACCTTTGTCAAAAATGAATTCACTGCAGATATGTGGATTTATTTCTGGGTTTTCTGTCCTGATCCATTGGTCTATGTGTCTGGTTTTATGCCAGCACTATGCTGTTTCTGTTACATAGCTCTATAGCATTATTTGAAGTCTGTTCCTTCAAATATTGAATGTGATTCCTTCAGTTTGTTCTTTTTGCTCAGGATGGCTTTGGCTATTCTGGGTCTTTTGTGGTTCCACATAAAAATTTTAGGATTACTTTTTCTATTTCTGTGAATAATGTCTTTGGCATTTTGATAGGGATTGCATTGAATCTGTAGATTGCTGTGAGTAGTATGGATATTTAAACAATATTGATTCTTCCAATCAATGAATATTAATATATTTCCATTTTTTGTGTCCTCTTCAACTTCTTGTATCACTGTTTCATGGTTTTCATTGTAGAACTATTTTTTTTCTTTGGCTAAGTTTATTTTTAGGTGTCTTATTTTATTTGCAGCTATTTTAAATGGGATTACTTTCTTGACTTATTTTCAGATTGTTTGTTGTTGGCATATAGAAAGGCTACTGATTTTTCTGCGTTGATTTTGTATCCTGCAACTTTACTGAATTTTGTTTATCAGTTCTAATAGTTTTTTGGTGGAGTCTTTAGGTTTTTTCAAATATAAGATTGTATCATCTGTAAATAAGGATAATTTGGTTTCTTTCTTTTCAATTTGGATGCCCTTTATTTCTTTCTCTTGTCTGATTGCTCTAGCTAGGACTTCCAGTATTATGTTGAATAACAGTGGTGAAAGTGGACATCTTGTCTTGTTCCAGGTCTTAGAGGAAAGGCTTTCAGTTTTTTCCCATTCAGTATGATACTAGCTATGGGTCTGTCATATACATCTTGTCTTGTATTGAGGTATGTTCTTTCTCTACCTGTTTTTCGAGGGTTGGGTTTTTATCAGAAAGGAATGTTGAATTTTATCAAATACCTTTTCAGCATCAATTGAAATGATCATATGATTTTTGTCCTTCATTCTGTTGATATGATGACACTGATTGATTCACATATGTTGAACCTTCCTTGCATACCAGTGATAAATCCAACTTGGTCATGATGAATGATCTTTTTAATGTGTTATTGAATTCAGTTTGTATTTTGTTAAGGATTTCTGCATTCATGTTTATTAGGGATATTGGCCTGTTTTTTTTTTTTTTTTTGATATGTCTTTGTCTGTTTTGATATCAGGGTAATACTGGCCTTACAGAATGAGTTTGGAAGTATTCCCTCTTCCTCTATTCCTCAGAATAGTTTGAGTCAAGTTGATTAATTCTTTAAATGTTTAGTAAAATACAGCAGTGAAATAATGGAATCCTAGGTTTTTCTTTGCTGGGAAACTTTTTATTATGGCTTGAATTTCATTACTTGCTATCAGTCTATTCAGGTGTTTGACTTCTTCACGGTTCAAGCTTGGTAGGTTGTATGTATCCAGGAATCTATCCATTTCTTCTAGGCTTTCCAATTTATTGGCATATAGTTGCGCATAATAGTCTTTAATGATCCTTTTAATTTCTGTGGTATCAGTTGTAATGTCTCCTTTTTCATCTCTGATTTTATTTATTTGGGTCTTCTTAGTCTGTTAAAGGTTTGTTGATTTTGTTTATGTTTTGAAGAAACCAACTTTTTGTTTTGTTGCTCTTTTGTATTTTTTTATTTCGATTTCATTTATTTATGCTTTGATCTTTATTATTTCTTTTTATCTACTAATTTGGAGTTTGGTTTGCTCTTGCATTTCTACTTCTGTAGGATGCATCCATTATGTTGTTTATTTGAAGTTTTTCTACTTGTTTTGATGTAGGTGATTATTGCTATAAGCTTTCTTCTTAGTACTGCTTTCATTGTATCACGTAGGTTTTGGTATGTTGTGCTTCTGTTTTCATTTGTTTCAATAAATTTTTAAATTTCCTTCTTAATTTCTTCATTGACCCCCGGGTTATTCAGTAGCACATTGTATAATTTCCATGTGTTTGTATAGTGTCCAAAATTCTTCTTGTTATTGATTTCTAATTTTATTTCATTATGGTCATATATGACTTCAATTTTTTGAATGTTTTAAGACTTGTTTTGTGGCCTAACATATGGACTATCCTTGAGAATGATTCATGTGCTCAGGAGAAGAATGTGTATTCTGTAGCCACTGGATGACATGTTCTGTAAATATCTGTTAAGTTCATTTGGTCTGTAGTGCAGATAAAATCTGATGTTTCTTTGTTGATTTTCTGTCTGGATGATCCGTCCAGTGCTGAAACTAGGGTGCTGAATTGTCCAACTATTAGTGTATTGGAGTGTGTGTCTCTCTTTAGTTCTAATAATATTTGTTTTATACAACTGCGTGGTCCAATGTTGAATGCATATATATTTACAATTGTTACTTTTTTTGCTAAATTGACCCCTTTATTATTATATAATGACCTTATTTGTCTCTTTTTATCACTTTTTTTTCTTGAAACTTATTTTGTATGATGTAGGTATAGCTATTCCTGCTTGTTTTATTTCTATTTGCATAGAATGCCTTTTTCTCTTCCTTTATTTTCAGTCTATGTGTGTCTTTATCAGTAAAGTGTGTTTGTTGTAGACAACACATTGTTGGGTATTATTTTTATATCCTTTCAGTCACTCTATGATTTTTGATTGAAGAGTTTAGTCCATTTACATTCAATATGATTACTGATAAGTAGGGACTTACTCATGCCAGTTTATTATTTGTTTTTTGGTTTTTCTGTTGTCTTTTCTTTCCATCCATATTTCTTCCTTCCTGTCTTCCTTTTTGGGAAGGTGATTTTCTCTGGTGGTATGTTCTAATTTCTGCCTTTTAATTTTTTGTGTGTATCTATTGTAGGTTTTTTGATTTCAGGTTATCACGGGGCTTGAAAATCACATTTTACAGCCCATTATTTTAAACTGATGACAATTTAACAAAGATTGAAAAACAAATTAAAAAGCAAAGAGAAAACCAATTTAAAAACTCTACACATTAACTTCATCCCCCTACTTTTAAATTTTTGTTGCTATTTATATTTTATTATATTGTCTATCACTTGAAAAGTTGTTGTAGCTATTATTTTTGATGTTAATCTTTTAGTCTTTCTACTCAAGATATGAGTAGTTTATACACCACAATTACAACGTTATAATATTTGGTGTTTGTCTGTGTACTTACTATTACCAGTGAGTGTTATACCTTCAGATGATTTCTTATTGCTCACTGATGTCATTTTCTTCTGATTAAAGAACTCCCTTTAGCACTTCTTGCAGGACAGATCTGATGCTGATGAAATCCCTTAGCTTTCATTTGTCTGGGGAAGTCTTTATTTCACCTTCATGTTTGAAAAATATTTTCTCTGGATATACCATTTTAGGATAAAAGTTTTTTTTTCCCCTTCAGCACTTTAAATATGTCATAACTCTGTCTCCTGGCCTGTAAAGTTTCCACTGAAGTCTACTGCCAGACTTATGGGAGCTCCACTGTATGCTGTTTGTTTCTTTTCTCTTGCTGATTTCAGAATCCTTTATTTATCCTTGACAGTTGGGAGTTTGATTATTAAGTGTCTTGAGGTAGTCTTATTTAGATTAAGTCTGTTAGGTGTTCTATAACCTTCTTGTATTTGAATGCTGATATTTTCCTCTAGGTTTGGAAAGTTGTTATCATCCCTTTGAATAAACTTTCTACCCCAATCTCTCTCTTTACCTCCTCTTTAAGACCAATAAGTCTTAGATTTGCCCTTTGAAGGCTATTTTCTAGACTTTATAGGCATGCTTTAGTGGGTTTTTTTTCTGTTTTTTTTTTGTTTTCTCTGACGGTGTATTTTCAATTAGCGTGTCTCCAAGCTCTCTAATTCTTTCCTCGATTTGATCAATTCTGTTGTTGAAAGACATTCTTTTTTTTTTTTTTTTTTGACAGGGTCTCATTCTGTTGCCAGACTGGAGTGCAGTGGTGCAATCTCGGCTCACTGCAACCTCTGCCTCCTAGGTTGAAGCAATTCTTCTTCCTCAGCCTCCTGAGTAGCTGGGACTACAGATGCGTGCCACCATGCCTGGCTAACTTTTTGTATTTTTAGTAGAGACAGGGTTTCAACATGTTAGCCAGGATGGTCTCGATCTCCTGACCTCATGATCCACCTGCCTCAGCCTCCCAAAGTGCTGGGATTACAGGTGTGAGCCACCGCACCTGGCCGTGATGCACTCTTTAGTATATCAATTGAATTTTTCAGCTCTAGAATTTCTGCTTAACTTTTTTTTTTAAAAAAATATTTGTTTATTTGTTAAATTTATCTGATAGGATTATGCATTTCTTCTATCTGTTATCTTGAATTTTATTGAGCTTCCTCAAAACAACAATTTTGAATCATCTGTCTGAAAAGTCACATAGTCACTTATCTCTGTCACTCTGGGATTGGTTACTGTTGCCTTACTGAGTTTGCTTGGTGAGGTCATGTTTTTCTGGATGATCTTGATGTTTGTGGATGTCATCAATGTCTGGGCATTCAAGAGTTAGGTATTTATTGTAGTTTTCAGTCTGGGCTTGTTTGTACCCTTCCTCTTTGTGAAGGCTTTCCAAGTATTCAAAGGGAATTG
Organism: Colobus angolensis palliatus; assembly: GCF_000951035.1. Classification (NCBI taxonomy): domain Eukaryota; kingdom Metazoa; phylum Chordata; class Mammalia; order Primates; family Cercopithecidae; genus Colobus; species Colobus angolensis. The sequence goes on along the minus strand of NW_012115699.1, from coordinate 1,867,331 downwards.
AGTGTTGTGATCTAAATCTTTGGTCACTGCAGCTATATCTGCATTGGGGAGCACCCCAAGTCCAGTAATGCTATGACTCTTGCAGATTCATAGGGGTACCATTTTGGTGGTCTTGGGTAAGATCTGTGAGAACTCCCTGGATTACCAGACAGGGACTCTTTTTTCTCCCCAACAGTCTTTGCCTCTATGATGAGCTGCCAGGAGCTTGGGGAGGGATGACATAAGCACTCCTATAACCACCACCACTGGAACTGTGCTAGGTCCTATCTGAAGCCATTACAACACTAGGTCTTGCCCAAGGCCTGTGGTGACAACTGCCTAGCTATCACTGATGTTCTCTTGAGGCCCAAGGGCTCTTCAGTCATAAGGTGGTAAATCCAGCCAAGCTTGTGTCCTCCTCTTCAAGGCAGTGAGATTCCCCCTGTCCCAGGGCAGGTCCAGAAATCCAAAAACCAGGCCTAGAGTTGGGAACCGTAGTAACCTACTCGGTTCTCTATTCTGCTGTGGCTGAATTGATACCCAAGCCACAAGACAAAGTCCTTGCTACTCTTCCATATCATTTTCCCATGTGGGAGACATCTTTTTCTATGGTCACCAGTGTTCCAGGCCCACCATGAGTACTGCCACACCACCGCCAACGTTCACTCAAGTCCCAAGGGCTCTTCAGTCAGCTTGTGGTAAATGCTGCCAGCCTGGGTTCTCCCCTCAGGGCAGGAGGCTCCTCTGTGGCTCAGGATGGGTACAGAAATGGTATCCAGGAGCCACAGTCTGAAACTGGGGACTCCAGGAGCATGCATGGTGCTCTACACCTCTGTGGCTGCACTGATGCCCAAGCTTCAAGACAAAGTTCCCTTTACTCTTCCCTCTTTTTTCCTCAAGCAGAAGGAGCCTCTCCCCTTAGCCACCACAGCCGAGAATGTTCTGGGACACTCCTGAAGCCAGCACATCTCTGAATCTTACCTATGGCCTGCAGTGAGTACCACCTACGTGCCACTGATGTTTATTAAAGGCCCAAGGGCTCTTTAGTCAGGAGTTGATGAACCCTGTCAGGACTGGGTCCTTCCCTTCAAGGCAACAGTTTCCTTTGTGGCCAAGGGTGTGTCCAGAAATGTCCAGAAGCTTGGACTTGAATGAGGAACCTCAGAACTCTGCCTGATATCCTAGTCTACCGTGGCTGAGCTGGAATCCAAGTTGCAAGACAAAGTCTTCTTTACTATCCCCTCGCCTCTCCTCTAGTGGAAAGGAAGAGTCTGTCCTGGAACTGTGAGATGTGCTTCTAGGGGTTGGGGGAGAGGTGATACAAGCACTCCCTTGGCTACTCAGACTAGTGTCTGACTAGGTTGCATGCATCTCACATCCACTGGCTCTGGGCCCAACACAGCCCAGCAACTATAGTCCCTGTGGCCTAGACTCCCTTTCAGGTTTATTTAGAACCCCAGAGTGCTTTAACCTGTGGTGCAGGACTCAGGCTCCAACTGCTGGAATGGACAACTTCCCTCTGGCTAGTCTTGGTCTAAGTGCTGCCTCCATGGATTCTAGCTGAACTGTGGCCTGTGTTGTTTTCTGCTGTGACAAGTCAGCACTGAGTTCCAATGCAAAGTCCCACAATCACTGCACTTTCTCTCCCCCAAGCACATAGATACTCTCTCTGCACCATGCAGCTGCTGCTGGGGAATGGGGTTTGCAATTCAAGATTGTCTTTCCTGCCCTCTTCAGTTCCTCTCAGCTTACTATGATATTAAAACTGGGTACCATGATTGCTAGCCTGATTTTTGTTTTGTACCAAGGAACTCTCTTGTGTGGATAGCTACTTCATTTGGTGTTCCTGTGGAGGGTGTGATCACTGGAGGGTTCTATTTGGTCATCTTGTTCTACCTCCCTCCCTGTGATTTTTTAATAGGAGAAAAATGTAAAATAATTACAAATAATAAAAATCAATATATTCAACTATCCTAGTTTGGGTTGCTATAACAAAACACCACATACTGGGTGGCTTATAAAGAACAGAAATCTATTTCTCACAGTTCTGGAGGCTGGGAAGGCCAAGATTATGGTGCCAGTAGATTCAGGCCTGGTGAACGCCCATTTTCTAGTTTTCACTGTGTCCTCACATGACAGAAGGACCAAGGGAGCTCTCTGTGGTCTCTTTTTTCTTTTATTATTATTTTTAATTAACATAATAATTGTACATATTTATGAGATATGGTATGATATTTTAATACACAGTATGTATTGATAAATCAGGGTAATTAACAAATCCATCACTTCAAATGTTTATTTCTTTGTATTGGGTAAATTCAAAATCCTCTCTTCTAACTCTCTGAATAGGAGTTACAATTGTGAATTATAATCACCCTATAGTGCTATACAACACTAAAACTTATTCTTTGTATCTAGCTGTACTTTTGTTTCTATTAACTAACCTTTGGCTATCTTAGGATTTCTCTTATATGGATACTAATCCCACTCATGAAAGTTCTGCCCTCATGACCTAATCCACCTTCTAAAGTCCGTATCTCCAAATACTCTAACATTAGGGATTAGGTTTCAACATATGAATTCTGTGAAAACACAAACATTCAGACTATAACGTCAACTCTAAAAATAAATAAATGCTAGCATTTAATATTTGCTTATTTTTAAATAAAACATTGCAATAAAATTGAATTCTCTTTTGCTCACCTCTCCAACTTCATTCACTTTCTACCTTCCCCAGTAGCAGCAGTATCATGCATTTGTTATGTAAAAGTATAAAAACATATAGTAGCCACAAAGAATATAAAACTCTTGTTTTGTAAAATATACTTAAATGGTATGATATAGTACACAGTGTTAGGCAACTTTTTCTACACAACATACTTTGTTGGAATTTATTTTCATTGCTATATGCAAATTATAGTTCAGTCATCTTAATTGTCTTATGATAGTCTGTCATCGGTAATACACCAATACTTATCTGCTTACTTATCTGGTTTCCTTCTGATGGACATTTGGGATGTTTCAAATATTTTTTGACTCTAAAAAGAGCTGAAATAAATACTACTCTGTCTTCTAGAGTACAGGTACAGGACTTTATCTGATGTGTTAACCTATAACTGAAATTAGTGGATTGCCAAATCCTGGGTTCCAGTTATTATGGAAGAGGTACCCAAGGTGACTGAACCAAATTGTGCTTCTATTTGCAGTGTTTGACAATTCTCGTTTGTTTTGCTTTTTATCCTGGCCAACAGGAATATGTCAGACTTTCAGCTTTTGTCCTATTGAGACATGTTAAATGGAAGCTCAGTGTTGTTTTACATTTCATTTTCCTGTTACTTATATTTTCATATGCTAATCATCCATTTATGTTCTTTTGTGAACCTAAGGAACGCTTGCCCCTCTTTTTTTATTGCATTGCTTTTCTTTTTCTTATTTTGTAGAAGCAAGTCTTACAGAATAAAAAGTAGAGTTTACTTAACTTTATTATTCCACTTTAGTAATTAAATATGTTGAAATTGTCTTCTATTGTGTCAATTTCTCTTTTTAAAAACACAAACTTTTAAAATAGTGGTCTTCTTGTACTGAAGTTTTAGTGTTGATATAGTCAGATAAATTAAACCTTTACCATTTCTGCTTTTTTGTATCTTGTTTGTATGTTCTTCTTTCCAAGGTCACATAGGTACAATTATTCTTGTAATGGTGTAAAGTAAAGATCTAATGGTATTTTCCAGCTATGGAAATTTCCATGTGGAAATAAAGTTCTCCCAATTCCACTTATTAAACACTCTGTCTTTCCCCCAGTGATTTATTTACACTGCCTCATCTACTTTATGCCAAAGACTTTTTTATACTTGGAGTTGTTTCTGGGCTTTTAATTTTGTTCCATTGAGTCACATGTCTGTTGCTGGTCTGTTCCTGTCTTACTTGCTTACTGTCTTATTACTGTACTTCATAGTAAGCCTGTATCACTTGTAGGTAAAGTTCTTTGTTTCTGTTCTTCTTTTTCAGAAATATCTTGGCTAGATCTTGGCCCTTTGATCTTCTATAAACAATTTAGAATCAATTTGCTCATTTCAATGAAAATGCCTATTGACGTTTTGATCAGAATTGCATAGCATATATAAATTAATTTGATAATGATATTGTGTCAAATAGCTTCCATGTCCTCCTTCAGATTCACACTTCTCTATCTTAATCTCTTTTCTAGAAGACTGACTTTTACTCAATTATTTTTCTGTACAGTTTCCTGATCTATAATGTGTGGATAATAAAAGTGCTACTATAGAATTGATACCAGGAATTAATATGACTAGCACATAGTAAACCCTACAAAATAGGCTATTAAATTAATGAATACAATATCCCAAAAGTTAAAGGACAGAATAATATCTTTTAAAAAGTACAAAGAATTGTGAAACAAAAACAATTTAGATGTGAATCCTGGACATGAAAAATCCTGGCATAGGAAAAAAAAAAAAAGAGTCATCAATCTTGGAAATGTCAATATATCATCTGAAATTTAAAATATACATCAATACATGGGATAAAGTCTAGATTGGAAACTCTTTAAAGATAATTGGTCAGCTGGGATATAGTATGTTAGGAATCACACAGAACTCTCTAGAGAGCTAAAAAGTTGTCTAAAAAGTGAATAAGGTGACATGGAAGGCAAGTAAAAGTTTTCAACACAAATTAAATAGGGAATTAAAAAGTACAAAATAAAAGAAATGACACATGGCAGAAAATTGATACTATAAGAAATCATAACAACATGTTAGAACTAAAGTAAAACATGAGCTTTATCAGTATAAGAACACATAGGGTGCTGGGCAGAATGAAATACACCCACAATCAGAAATATCAATTAGTTAATAGAACAAGAAGGATAAAGAGAAATTCTTAAAACTTAATAGAGAAAAAGGAAAGAACAATTAAACTAACAAAAGACATTTCATTAGTAACAACAGATGCCAGGAGATACAGAACAGTATCTTCAAAGTTAAGAAGGAATATCACTGTCAACCTAGAATCTTATACCCAAATTATTTTACAAGAGGGGAAAAAATAAAGATATTTTCAGAAACATAAAAATTATTAGCATTTACCTTTTCAAACCCTTGAAAGAGTTACTAAAAGATGTACTTTAGCAAGAGGAGATGTAAATTCACAGGGAAGAAATGGGATGTACAACAAGGAGCAAAAATTTCAGGAAAATATGTTGATAAATCTAATAAAATGGGGAGAGGGTTAAAAAGATGAAACTAATATAAGGAAGTGGTAGATTTCAGTGAGGAAATGATACACATAAGGCCTTTCTCTTTTTCAGACTAGGGATGGGTGACAATCACTTGGAATAAGGCCATAAGCATGCCATTTGAATAAGACATAGCCCTAGCTGGTGGCCTCATGTTTTAGTAACCTTCTTTCCAGGACTGAGCTCCACTCTGATCATTTCTCAGGCCAGGTGCTTTTAAATCCCATCACCCTTCAGGACTTGAACCACATAAAGGGGTAGAATTCTAAGCATATCTCCCAAGTTTTGGATCTATAGCTTCATAGCTTCATCTCCTGTTCATTACTGTCTTGTTCATGGAAATGCTTTTTTCCATTTTCGTATATACATTTATATATTTACAGTTTATTACTATTTTGGAGCAGAGGGAGAATTTCAAGCCAAAATGCATAGCACATACATGCTTCATTGGCTGGAAACTCCCCCAAGTCTGTGCTGGATTACCTGTGCTCAGCTTAGCATCACCACCACCTACTTCCATGGACTCCTTGTATCACCAATAAGAGGCCAGAAGTGACATTTCCTGGAATCTTTTGCTTCTTGTGATCCTAAGTTGATGTCAGTCAATGGGAGGTATTTGCCTGAGAGGGGAAGGCAGAGGAGTGAGAAAGGCCACACTTGTATATATAGAAAGCATATATAAGGTTCTTAGCAGCTCATTCAGGATACTCTCTTGTGAATGACCCTCTTTGGTGCTGTGGGAACCTGAGATAGCCCAGCGGTGCCCTCTAGAGAATCTCTCACTTCTGAGCTGCTGGCTGAGATAGATGGTAGGAGTGTCCTAAAATGTTCTCATATTTGAAACAGCTTTCAAATGATTGCTTCAGAATTTCTTATGTTGGTAATGCAGTCTGGGGTCATCCCAAGTGACTTCTTTAACCTTTGTTCCTTAGCCCTACAGACACATATAAAAGCCTCAACTGTCCTGCTTTAAAGCCAAAGTACTTGGGATAGAGAAGTATGGTTGCCAGTCTCTAAGATGGCCCCTAATGATTGCTTTCTCCTTGTAGTCACGATTTTGTGGAGTCCCCTCCCACACTGAATCAGAGATGAATCTAGATAATCCATAGAATAACGTGGTAGGGTTGATGTGTAACTTCTGAGGTTACATTCTAAAAGGCACTGTGGCTTCTGCCTTTTTGAAAACTTGCTTGGGGGGAAGCCAGTTGTCAAGCCATGAAGACACTCAAATAACCCTCTGGAGAGGCCCACCTGATGAAGAACTGGGGCCTTCCACAAATAACAGGCACCAACCTGCCAGCTGAAGATGTAAACTGCCTTGGAGTGGATCCTCAATTCCAGGCAAGTCGTCAGATGACTTAAACCCCAGCCCACAATGGACTACAACTCCCTGAGAGACCCCAAGCTAAGAGCTTCCTAGTTGAGCCACTCCTAAATTCTGATCCATCAAAACCATGAGAGATAATAAGTGATCATTGTTGTTACAAGCTACTGTTTTTGTTTTTGTGGGGGTGATTATACAGAAATAGGTAACTAATACAAGTGGCTTCTGTTTTCCTAAATAAACTCATCATTTTTATTCATCCCAAATTGTCTTATATACCTATACAGTCACTGAACAACGAGAGTTAAAACTCTTGCCATTGTTTTGCATGGAATTATTTGACAAGCCCAGCTGGAGAGTTGTTTGTATCTGTCAAGATGATCAGTTCGCCCATTGCTTATTCACCTTGCGGAACCAAGATGGCAGATTTGAGAGTGTTCAGAATATAACTGCTTTGAATCTCATCTCTACTATTTTCTGGCTATAAAACCTGTAAAATCTTGAGCAAATTTCTAAACCTTTCTAAATTTTAGTTTACTTGACTATTAAATATGAATAATAGGACCTACCTATCCGGTGTATAAGCAGGTTAAGTTTTAAAAGTTATAAAAACTTACCTCATAGTGTCTGGCATTTAGTGATCATTTGCTAATAGTTTCTATGATTATGGTGATGAATTTAGACTATGGTGTTTGATGTTCAATGCCTCCCATGAGTCCTTTCCTGTGTCAGTTATTTAGTGTTGTACAATATACCACCTTCAAATTTGTATCTAAGAGCAGGTGACATTTTATTATCTCTCAAATTCCGTGGGTTTACTGGAATCAGTTGGGTGGTTCTTCTGCTGCAAATGGGACTTCAGTCATCTGGGGGCTTGATTGGGTTGGAATATACAAGATGGGTCACTCACATGATTGTTCTTATTATTGTCTGTTGGCTGGGAGCTCAGCTGGGCTTTTGATTGAAGAGTCACATGTGGCTTTTCCATTTGGCTTGGGTTTTTCACAGCATGATGGCTAGATTCTAAGAGGCAGTGTCTACAGAGCAGAAGTAGCCAGAAGCAGGAAGCAAAAGCTACTGATTCTCTCCAAGGCTAGGTCTGAAACTGGCACAGCATCATTCCTGCCACGTCCTATTTGTTAAGCAGCCACTGAATTTGCCCAGATTCAAGAAGAGACATAGACTCTATCTGTCAATGCGGAGAGTGATGGAGAATTTTTCATCATCTTTAACTCACCAGACTTCCCAATTTCCTTTCCAGATATCTCCCCAAAATCCCTTAAGGTGTACCTACTTAAGTCAAATAAGTCTATTGCCTTTTCTTAGCTGTTCCTTGCTGCTCTGTCCAGAGCAAGCCCAGCCCTCGCCACAAAGCTTTCTTTAGCTATCTCAATTCTCTGGGGGATTCCTAAGACAGACTGTCAGGACTGGCCATTGATCAGTGTCTCATGTGCAGTTTTATGACATCACATTTGCCTGTTATTTGACACTTTTCAGGCTTGAATCTTCATTTCGAATGTCATTTCTTATTGAGTGGGTTTTATACTTGGCTTCCTGCATAAGCCTGCTATAAGTCTTTCCATGAATCAGTGCTTAGTAAGTGTTTTCTGATTTGAATGATGCTATGAGGAGGCAGTGGTGGAAGGGAATTGACGTTTGAACACTCAGAGTCAAGCATGATCCTAAATGTTTACATCCATCATCTCATATGTTCTTCATGACCATCCTGTAAGAGAAGTATTATTATTCCCATGTGACAGATGAGGACACTGAGTACTTAACTTGTCATACTTAGTACAACTAGTAAGTGGGAGAACCAAAACTGAATGCAAGTCTATATGATGGCATGGCTTTCATCTTTCATTGGCATTGCCCTGCCTGCAACTCCCTGGGAATAAAACTATCTGGGAAAAGAAGGGGAAACTATGTGAGTAACTAAGGACTGTGGTTTCTAGAGCACTTGAGCCATAAACTCCCTGTAGTGAGGGCATGCTCTTGTCAGCCTCACTGTGTGCAGGCATTTATTTTGCTTGGGACCAAAGCTAAACATTAACCCGCTTGAGCTTTGCCTTTCCTTTCCCATTTTCAAACTCCCATGGCTCCCAGTGGCTTTAGTCAGGTATACCCTATCTATTATTATTCCCTTTTAAACTGCTTCTGGGCATGATGACTGCATGTTTGGAAATACCGTGGCATATTTGTGGTAATTAAACTTCACGACAATGTCTGAATCCGGGGCTTCCACAGGCCTCAGGGCTCCAGCGTTGCCTGGGAGCCCCTCCATACGCCTTCATTTAAGGAATCTCAAGTGAGTGCTTGTGGCTCCTTCTCCCCAGCCTCAGAAGGGAGAAAAATTGCTGGCCAGGCATTTCCAGAGGGCTTCAAGAGGATCAAAGAGAGAAAAGCAAACACTGAGGGAAAATGTGCTATTTATTCTTGGAACAAAGTTACATTGGCAGCTTTCTCCTCTCCAGTAATACTTGTTTTCCTGAAAGGATTACACTCGCGTTCGCTTCCTCCCACAGGATTTAGCTGCCACTCAGCTCATGACCTGTAACTTCTATCTCCCGCCCCCTCCCAACCACGCTTTCAGTTTTCTCACAGGCTGGGCAAAAATTAAAGAGATTAAAATCATCCATGAGAAAAAGTGGGTTAGTGCAGCAGCTGCAAATACCCTGCGTCAGCAGCCCAAGTCAGCAGCTCAAATAAACTTGGCCATGTGAGTAGTGTTCCCGGGCCACAGACAGGGAATCCCAGGCATTTTAGGGTTTCCTCCTCAGGGAAGGAATGAGAAGGAGGATTAGGCCGAGTGGTGAGGGCTGCCAGGTAGAGGTGTCTTTCTTTGGGAGAGCAATTCCATTTGTGGTTTTCATGGCCATTTATGCTTTTAATTAAGTAAATAAAGAAATTCGTGGGTGGTTATATGGCAGAGTAATTTATTGAGATATTTACCTGTGTCTTAGTTTCTTCACTGAGGGTACTCTTTGCCTCAAAAAGGTAGCAAGACCCGGTCATGCCCTTGTCTTTGAGAGCTGTTTCATTGCAGGGCTGAAAACAGATTTTCCAGTAGGAGACATCCCCGTTTCTGTTTTTGTTTCAGCTGCCTATGCACCTTGAGGAGAATCGTGCTGCTCTGTGATGGGCAGGAGTGGGAGCTTTGTCTTTCTGAAGGGTGCACCCTGACTGGAGACTAAGGGAGTCTCTGAAAATGAGAGAAAGAATAGAGTCACTGGGGTGCCCTTGAAGTATGATCATCTGGATCTTGCTTTCCAACAGCACCAACAATGAGGGCAGCAGAGGGGCTGAAGGTGGCACTGGGGAAGAAATAACTAAACATTAAGGTCTGTGACCTTGAGAACTTCTGTGAAAAGAATCTCCAAGGCCCAAGCCTCAGAAGAAGTTGCCTCAGGGCTCCATGGTGTTTTGGAAAACAAGCCTGGATGTGGCTAGGTACAGTCTCTTTGCATGCTCTGCGTCATGCACCTCTACCTGATTCTGGACTTCCATCTGACTCTGGGGAGGGGACATGCCCCAGTAAAAACTGAAATTAAGACTTTCTATGAAATGAATAGGAAGCTCAGGGCAAATTATATTAAATTAGAGAAGTAAAAGAAGCATGCATTTCTTGCCCACTAATCATGTGGTAGGTGCAGTGTGCAAACTTGAGACAGAGAGATGAACAAGAACCTATTGCCCTCACAGGACTCAGATCCGGGAGATGTAACAGGGTGCAGAGCTCTACAGTGAAAATGTGTCACAGATGCCCAGGACCCAGGTGGGGTTGCTGCCTCTGTTTGGGGGCAGACAAAGCTTCCCAGAATTGCTCACCTTTGTCCTCAGTCTTAAAAGATGAGCTGGAATTCCTTAGTGGAGGACGGGGGTGGAGTCAAGAACATTCTGTACAAAGGTACAGAAGTATGAAATAGCATAACCTGTTTGTGAAACTGCAAAAAGGTTGACATGGCTGAAGCAGAAGATGGATTGGTACAGAATGGTTGGGAGAGATATGTAGGGGCTGACCCTGAAGGATGTTGCATTCCATGCTAAGGAGACCTGATTTTATCTTGTAAGAGGTGGGCAACCCCTGAAGCATTTTAGTGAAGCAAACAGATGTGTCTGTTACCAAGCAAGGCCAGTTAAAGAAGGGCACAGAGGAGGAATGATCACAAAGGTAGGAGGGGATCTAGGAAATGGAGAAGCACAGAAGTGAAAGGAGGAGGGGATGTGGCTACAGCCGCAAGTACTGCAGGGAGATGAGGAGCATTAGCAAGAGGCAGCCACGGGGGGCTTTAATGAGGGCAGTTTCAGTGGCGTGTTGGGGACAAAAACCAGACTACCGTGAGCTGAGGATTGAAGGGGATTAAGAAAGTGAGGCGAGTGAATACCATTTGTTTGAGACGTTTGGTTATGAAAAGAATTAAGTAAAGAAAAATATCTAGAAATAATTAAAAATTATTAAAATATAAAATTATAATTAAATAATTAAAAAGTCAAAAAACAATATATGTTGTCATGGATGTGATGAAAAGAGAACACTTTTACACTGCTGTTGGGAATGTAAATTCATACAACCACTATGGAAAACAGTATGGAGATTCCTTACAGTTCTAAAAGTAGAACTACCATTCGATCCAGCAGTCCCACTACTGGTATCTACCCAAAGGAAAAGAAGTCATTATGTGAAAAAGACACATGCAATGCAGGTTTATAGCAGCTAAATTTGCAATTGCAAACTATGGTCCCATATCTTTGCATATTTAAGTGCTCATCAACCGACCAGCGGATAAAGAAAATGTGGTGTATGCACACCATGGAATACTACTTAGCCATTAAAAAGGAACAGAATAATATCTTTTGCAGCAACTTGAATGGAGCTGGAGGCCATTATTCTAAGTGAAGTAACTCAGGAATGGAAAACCAAATATTGTATGCTCTCACTTATGAATGAGAGCCAAACTATGAGGATGCAAAGGCATAGAATGATATAATAAACTTTGGGGACTTGAAGGGGAAGGTCCGAAGGGAGGTGAGAGATAAAAGACTACACATTGGGTACAGTGTCTACTGCCCGGGTGGCAGGTGCACTAACATCTCAGAAATTACCACTGAAGAATTTATCTATGTAATCAAAAATCACCTATGACCCCAAAATAATAAAATAAAATTAAAATAAAAAAGAACAATATCTAGAAATGGGTCCAGAATCTTGAAGGTTTATTTAATAATTATTTATTATTATCTAATAATTATAAATTAATATTAATATTAAATATCATTTAATTATTAAATTTTAATCATTTAATAAGTATTGATTATTTAGTAACAATGATTTATTATTGATTATCTAATAATAATACATTATTAATGTAAACATGGGTGAGCTTCAGGTATGTTCAAGGCAGAGGAAGGAGGCAGTGGGAAGATTAAAGAGAAGGAGAGAGGAAATAAGGATGAGGAGGAAAGGTCTGGCAAGCAGGGGCTTTGGCACAGAGAAAAGCCCCCCAGACCAAACTTCCCATGTGCCCAGGGAGTTTGAAGTCATAGGAAGCTCTGTTGCCCTGCACATCTCATTATAAGTAAACCTTATGCTTCTGGGAAGTATAGCAAGCCATTTAAAATAAATCAAGAGTATTGTATTGTTAATACATTAATCAAACCTGCTAATTTAACAGATTCCCAGTGTGGACTAAAAATGAGGCAAGTGAATCAGCCTTTCATTTATTAGCTCTTCTTCTGTTAGGATCAAAATCTTAGATTCCTCATTTACGTCTACAGTAGATCTCAAACTCCATCAGATGCGTTCAGACACAGGAGACCAACTGGTTGCTGGTCGCAGACACTGGTTTAAGCAATGAAAATCACTCCAATTTGGGCACTGGGGACATGAACACATTGCCATCCAGTTGGTTTTACTAGATCTAGCATACCTGTGCATAAGGATACAGTGTTCTAGAATTTGCAACCATGAAATCTATGAATCAAAGAATGGATTAAAAGCATTCATTCTGGGGGTTTCAGAAGTTTGGGATCCTCTCAATAATCTGTTCTGGTTAGTGTACACTCTTCAGGGAGATTAAGAGCTCGGTATGATTTGTTGTCTGTCCTGTGTTTTGCCCACTTACCTTTCAAACCAAATTACTCTTAATTTCTCAAGTTGACACCTTTCACAGAGTTACAGAAAATAAGTCTTTGAGGAATTTGGAAGAGTTGCAGGCAGTCTCATAATGGAACCCTAAGTGTCTCAGTGTCCAGTTACTTTATTCCAAACTGTTATGTATCCTTTTTCTCTAAAAAATGTATAGTTTCCTAGACATGCAGGATAATTTTTCAAACAGGTCATGAGATTAAAATGTAGTAGGATATCTCAATTTTATAATGAAAGTCAATGGTATTTACAATATAAAAATAGATAGATATATCTTATTTTAAAAATATTCATCTTATTCACAACTTTTTGGGGCCCATGTATATTGTGACTTAGGATCTAACTTGAATTTTCTTAAAGAACAACTATTAGCATTTTCTCTAGGCATGTTTCATAGTTCCATTGTCTCGTTTTTTATAATTGAAATCTCTCATTTTTACAGTGGCTTCCTGTTGGTTAGAAAGAGAATGTTGTGTATGGATGATTTGTTTAAGTTCTGTTTATGCTTATTTAACCTTGTTCGCCAAGATGAAAAATGTAGAGGAGGTGTCAGCCTGGGCATAAGAATTTCCCTATAGAAAATGGAAAAATAAAATAAAATAAAGAAGCAAACTGTATACTAAGCTATGTTTATGGTTGAAATGGTGAATATGTTTTGATTAAAAGTCTATCATTAATCAGAAGAAATGTTGTATTGGGCAGCAGCAACTGGCTAGAGAAATATTTTGATTTCTACTCTATTACACCAAGTGAGATAAAGTGTTTGATCCAAGAGTATTTAAATCTCTATTCTTCTGACTAGGGCCTGTGAGGAAATAATTCAACAAGATAAACCCCCACTCCACAATAGAACAGATAAAGAGGATACTTAATTGATGATTTTTACTCAATATTTCATCCTTTTTGGGCACATTACACATTTGAAAAGGTGAGAGAAGTGATTAGAGCATGTGGAAACTTAGCTGTGTGGCTTATATTCCCTGGAGGTTTTAGTTCCATGAAAAGTTCTTTTGAACAACTGACTTGTGCTCCTGGCATCCTCTCATATTCCTTTGTACAGGTAAAACTTTGCTTTCTGAAAAGAAAGACAAGGACTGGAGAACGTGGGTTTTTATAATTTGGTTGCCTGTATCTGGAATCTAGGATTGCAGAGGGGGTATAACTGTCAACATTGATTTATTTGGCAATTAAATGCATCCATTAGACCTTATAAAAAGTTGGCGAAAGGTTGTACTATAAATAAGGCATACTGCATTCTTTGACCTTTGGTGTCTAGGCGATGTTAGTAGCTAATACTATCAAATAACTTGTTTCATTTCAGCAGGCTGTCGTGGAATGAACGAGTGAATGTAAATGCCACTTGGTTAATGACTATCCATGAACCTTAACAGAAGTCCCATTACTTTGCTAGGAAATGTATTAGCAAAAGTGAGACAAGAGAAAGAGAGAGATAGAGAGAGAGAGAAGGAGAAAGAGAGAAAGAGAAAGGTTGTCTTCATTTCCCCAAACTAACATTTTAAACAAGTGTACAGTTTCTTTTCAAGTTCACTTTTGTTAAGATGAATGGATAGGAAATGACCATAGGGCAAAGCATGAAAAAAAATTTTCGGCCTCCTGATTTTCCTAAAGTGACATCATTAATGGTGACACATTGGTGTCTCTGTCTGCATATCCATTAGCCTCTCATCAGGCCATGAGGCAATTTCCTTTGTCTTTCATTATTCGCTTTACATGCCTGCCTTGCTCCATCACTCCTGGAGATCATTTACTACTTCTGGAATTAATAAGAGCTGGAAGTTTGAAGGCTTCTTGTAAATAGCAGTGCCATAGTGGAAGCAGGCAAGGATTCTGGTTTCAATCATTTGTACTTTCTTGGGACAAAACCAGATTTCCTACCTTGTGGGATAGGAAAATCCCCACATCCTACCACGTGGGGATGATTTCACTCACTTATGGCAGAGAAAAGTCCAGGGATTTTTGTCCATTTGGCATTGTCTTAATACTCTGCACACAGGAGAGCAGTTTTGATGTTCTCCTTCTCCTGGTGATGTTTGAAGATCATCCATTACTAGACTGAACTCCTTACTGTTTGAAATTTGTCTCTGCATTTCCTACAGAAGTGGCTTTCAATCCTAATGGCACATTGTAATTATCTGGAAAGGTTTTTAAAAAAAGCCCTACTCCTAGAGATTCTGATTCAATTGGTCTGGTCTGGAGCCCAGCTTGTGATTTCAGAACATGCCCCAGGTGAGAACTGAGTATATCGTGCAGCAAGGTTGCCTATGGTGTCTAGGACAGTTCCCTGTGCAGGGCAGGCAGTCTCCAGGAAATGACAGGTAAGCTGAACTGCATTGATAGACACATGGGTTACACAGTGCCAGATGATTCTGGTTGAAGACATATCTGAACATATTCTCACCACAAGCATCTTGTGGTGCCTTTAGCAGCTCATTATTTTTGGGTAAACCATAGGAGTCTAAGGGTTTCACCTTCGCTCGACTGGTAACTCAGTTTGTTTTTGTTTTTGGCTGCCTTTGGGTATTGTGCCTTTGTTCATCAGTAAAATGGGGGTAATCAAAGTCTGAGGTTGTATTTCTGTTTGAAGCAAAAACTAGTAAATATTTGCCACAATGAGCTTTGTGTAAAATCATCAAATTACTGCTATGCAAATGCAGATGGAGTTTTGGAAGCAAAAGCAAGAGGAATGTGGCTAGAGTCTTGTCTAACAGTAGCTGATGGATAGGGCTCAGTGGTGACATGGGTGGAACATGATCCTCCTATCAAATCTTGTCATCACGACATTTGTGCCACTGAGGGAATGCCACAGCCTCCACTCACTGAGCATTAAAACTATCACATCTTCTTTGTATTAGCTGAAGGGGCCCTGGCTTCTAGAGTTTTCCCATGAACTGGATGTGCTGTTGGCCACAACACCAGGGTGGGGGGATTGTGGTTCCCTGCTCTGACCACCATCGCCGTGGGAGCCCTGTGCACTCTGCTGGCATTACCTGCCCACATCTGCAAAAGCTGCTCGCACTGCGAGCTCCAGCTCTCAGCCTTGGGCCTGCAACCAGGCATGAAGTGGTTACTTGAGATCCTGAGCTGCAGATCCTAGTTTCCTGGGATGAACTCTTTTCTTCCTGTAATTCTTCATCTCTGGTTAGAACTGGAGCTGTACGCTGTGCCTGTGCACATGGACTCCCTACTCCTCTGCCCTTCCTGTATCAGCCTGTGCATTCCAACCTCTCCTGTGTTCCCTGACCACCTCTACCCTGAAGGCCTATCCAGCAGACCCTATGAGACCAGGATAGGCAGCTTCAAAAGGTAGTCATTGAGAATCTTCCTTAGTCTAGCAGAGGTTTAATGCCCCTTTCTCACGTCTGACCTAAAGTCTTAATTGATATTTGGCACTGTTCCATAAATATGTCTCCCTAGAAATGGAAAATAGCTATTTCTCTATTTTATAATAATTTTTTCATTAATGAAGCAATTGGCCCTCTCATCTTGGAATAAATCAACCCAGTGTTTTCAGTTTCTCTTAACAGTCTGTGGGCTATCTCCCTTCATTGCCTCTCAGCCTAGAGTGTGAAGCCACACACAGTACCTTCAGAAAACAGCAACCAAAGACAATTTATTTTGTGGGTAGGAAAATGAGGCACAGAGTGTTTCAATGACTTGTAACCATAACAAGTGAATGGGACTTGAAATGAAGATTCTCACCTTCATAGAATAGGGGTAGGCAGAGGTGGTGGACATGAACAATGATGCAATAGAATGTACACTTAAGAAACTTGGGCTACAGAGATGAACAGATCTTCATGTTGTTCCAGTTTTCTTATTTATAAAATAAGAGAACAAGAATACTTAGCCAATCAAGATGCTGTGCTGATTAAAAGAAATGTATGTGAAAAGGACTGGCATAGTGTTTGGTATCTAAGAGGCTCTCATTAAAAGCATACACACACACATGAACACACGTGTGCATGCAAGCATGAAGTTAATAGCTTTGAGGGGTTTCTTTCCAAGGTGCAGCCATAACCCATAGGCTCCCTGACGTAGCTCCTGGTAGAATCTGCCTCTGTAGGATCCTTAAGTAGTCATTTATCTCAATGTTGGCCTTCATGCAGGGATGCATGTTCTGGAGAATGACCCGCAGGAACCCCAAGAGGGGCTCTTAGGCTAGCAATGGATACACTTCTGTCCTGCTGCACAACCAGAGGCAGGAGATAATCTAGATGGCAGCTCTAGTCTTTCCATACCTGTGATTCCCAAAATCTGTTGAAGTGTAGGGGGTTCAACAGTATCTGCTTCATTTTAATAAAATGAGACGATGTTTATAAGTGAGACACAGCCCAGTGACTGGCACGTACTAAGTACCAACACATATTAGCAGTTCTTAGTAGTGGTAGTATTTTTAAATCCAAAGCTAGATTGGGTCAGAGTTTCCAGTTGTCCTTTCTCCAGCCTGGGGGGCAAATGAATAGGCTCAAGATTAGGGCCCGTCTAAAGAAAGTCTACGCATTTGTCTCTGCATTTCCTACAGAAGTGGCTTTCAATCCTAATGGCACTTGGAGGTCTTGGAGGTCTGTTTTCAAATCTGGGCTCGTCCCAGCAGGGGCATCTGTGCCCTATTTATTTCTTTACTAATTAGTTCATTCAACACACATTTACTGAGCACTGATTGTATGTGTGCTCCTGTGCTCGGCACACAAACCTCTGATCTCTGATATTCATACAGGGCTGTGCCCTTGGCTAACACACATAGTATTATATCAGGAAACCCCACTTCTCAACACAGCCTCTCCATATGCCTGCTGGAAAGCTGGAGAGTTAGGGGGAGCTCTGATGATGGCACCTTGCATGCCAGAGTGTGGAATTCGGAGTCAGGCAAGTGTGTATTCTTTTTACAGATAAGGAAACAGAGATTGGAGAGGGGAGTACTTTCTCAAGTTTAGAGAGTAATTTAGTGATGTCTGAGGCTAGAATCTTGTTCCCTGATTAGTTTAGGAAACAAGGGCCCTTTCTGCCAGACCAGTTGCCTCTGCATGAGAGTGGGATAACCTGTGTTTACATTGTCATCTACAGATAGGCATTGTTTTCCTTTCTGAACAGTAGCATTTCAAGGTAAAATGAAGTAGCTCTTGAGTAAGTCTGTAACAGTGGCTCTCATCTCTGGCTGTATGAGATCATCTTGAGAGAATTTGAAAAAAACCGATGTGGGAGCTCCACCCCAGACAATTAAAGAAATATTTGTGAGGGTGGAGCTGGGGCCTCCTATTGGTTTTTGAAGCTCCCCAGGTGTTTCTAATATACACCCAGGGCTCCATAGTCTAATATACAGTCCATCTAATATACAGTATAATATACAGTCAGTGGTCTAGTGGGCAGTGCTTACAAATTCTAATGCACATTTGAATCATCTAGGGATCTTGTTAAGCTGCAGATACTAATCCAGTGGTTCAAGTGCAGCCCAAGGGTCTTCATTTCCATCAAGCTTCCATGTGGTGTTAGTACTGCCAGTCTCTGGACCACACTTGGAGTAGCGGCTCCAGAAAGTACTCTGAGGTTCTAGTTATCCACTTGGTCACTGGCTACTCTAGCCAGAGGCCTGGGAGTTATCTCTCTCCTTCATCCTCTCCTCATCTCCCTTTCAAGCCCTTGGGCATCAGATCTTGTCAGTTCCATCCCACTGCTTCTAGCAGCTCCTCTCCTTTCCTAAGGGACTGGCACATTCCCCCCGCCTCCCGTTTCCCACCATCACTCACTGCCCTGGCCGTGTTCTTAGCTAGACCGCCTCCTGAGAACTTTCCTATTCCGTCTTCTCTCTGTCCATGCTTTTATTCTGATTCAGTAGAAGACTCTTTCACTCCGTGACCCATCTCTTAAGAGACCACGGCATCCTGGGACCTGCTCTCTCCCTGCAGTCACCCCCTATGACGATTGTCTAGGAATAGGGTGTCCCTCTGGTTGTTTCTGCGTTTCCATCGCGCAGTTCAGCGCCTATCACTCTCAATAAATACTTGTTGATTTTAACAAACAAGACCCTAACCCTGAAAGAGAAAGGCCAAACACAGGCCTCAGCTGCATTTCTTCCGATAAAAATGAACATTCCTTCAAGATTATGCATCAGGCTTTAACTTCCCACTCAGGAGAAAAAAAAAAGTTGATCAAATTTAACAGAGTAAGTGGTTATTTCCTGTCTGAGTTCAGTGGCTGAATACAGGCTCAAAGCAGGCGACGGGACAGGAATGAGAGGATGGATGCTGGCAGGGGCTTGGAGGTCTGCTTTCAAATCTGGGCTCGTCCCAGCAGGAGGAAAGGCTGGAGGACCGGGATAGGGTGGGGACTGCCGATGGGGAATCTCCCCAGCCCTGCAGACAGTCGGCAGCGCGGGGAGGCAGGCGGGAGTTGGGAGCGTGAACTAACTTGGCGCGGAGGGAGGTGCCGCACGCTGCAGCCGTTCAGGTTTCGCGTCTTGCGGGCGCCCACATGGGCCGCTGGCTTGCAGAAGGGGGCGGGGGAGAGGGAGGGCAGGTCCGGAGCCAAGCGGGTGGAGGAGGGGGGAGATCGAAGGAAATGAGACAACCTTTTCCTCCCACTGACTCGGGCTCCTCCAGCTTCTGCGGGGCTTGGCGCCGCCGCCCGTGAGCACCCAGGCCGGGACCCCAAGTCCCCAGGCCAGCCCTGACCCCGGCGGCCCCTCCGGCGGGATTCCTTTCCGAGGTGCTGGTGCCGGCCCAAGCCCCGGGCAGCGCTTTGTCGCGTCCGCCCCTCGGTGATCAGCTCCAGGTCCCCCTGCTCGGCCCCGCGCGCCCCGAGCCCAGTCCCCGGAAGTGCGCGCCGGGGCCCCAGCGAAGGTAAGCGGCGCCCGAGAGCGCACCCTGGGCTCTGGGGCGCCCGGCATCCCCAGCGGGCTCCGGCTTCTCCGGAGCGCCCTCTTTTCGGAAACACCCAGAGCACTTCTGACCTGAAGCCGCTGCTTTGTTCCCAAGCCCCTGCCCAGGTGTTGCAGGCTGTGTCCCACAGGCAACTCTGCTTCCCAGCGCTTTCTTTTTTGCCTCGTCTTCCTCCCACTTTCCTGTTTCTTCTCTCGCCCCACTGCTTCCTTCTGGATAGAACAACTCTCAGCTCCCTGCCTCTGCAGCCCAGCTTCGGAGAGCAGGTCGTTCCCAAATCTGGCGCTTCTCTCCTGCGTCTGTGGGAGCTGGGCTGAGCCTGACTGGCTTCGATCCCAAACCTGCGGGGGGCGGACCTGCAGAACGTGCTGCACCGTGGACTCTTTACCTGGTTTGTTTCGGGGGCAGCCAACTCGCCGCGCGCATTTGGCGACCCCCAGGACCCCGAAAGCCCAGTGAATTGGGGAGTGAAAGGCTGTTGGCGCCCCCTAAAGTCCCAGTGGGACGCTCTGCTGGTGGAGGGGGGCGCGCAGACAGTCCACGCCGCTCTATCTGGGGGGTCTGCGTGAGGGTCCCCACCCCTACTATTGAGGGGTAAGGGGAGGTGTTGGCACGCAATAAGGAGCGCGTTGGGGCATGGAGGAAATGAGGATGTCCTGGAAGGAGAGGAGTGCCAACCACATCGTGCTGGCTTGCTTGCCATGTTGCTCTTATTAACTGCCTGAGTTCTCATAACAAGCCTATGCATAGGGACTCTTACCCCTGTTAAAAACGGGCAAAATGAGATGGGGCCACACAGCTAGCTAGGAAAGGGCCCAGCCAGGATTTGGGTCCTAGCTGGTCTATACCATACACACACTTGAAGTCCAGCCCTACAGAAGATTCCTTTTGTCAGTCTGAGCAAGAACGGTCCCCCCAACCCCCCACCTCCTTGTTCACAGTACAAGGGACTAGATTTTTTTCCGTTTTGCCCTAATACACCTTGATTCTGTTCAAACCCAAACTACTTATTTAGTAGATACTGTCCTCTGAGTTCAGCGGCAAGCACTGAGGTTTCACCTTTGAACCTTATTAATTCATCCCCTTCTTGGCATCCGGTCTGTCACAAAATGTGTAATACTGTTCAGAAGGCTGGCTTGAATCTCTTTTCCATAAAGGCAGTCAAGCGCAGTAGCTAAGAGCCCAGGCCCTGGAGTGAGACCACCAGCTTGAATCCTGGCTGGGGCCTTTCTGTACCTTTCTGTAGCTGGATTTCCTCATCTGTAAAGCAGGGATGCTAGGGCTTATTAAAGTAATGGTTTTCAACTGGAATTTTGATTTTACTTCCCAAATGACATCTAGCAATGTCTGGAGACATATTTGGCTGTCATCATGTAAGTAGAAGAGGATCTCATTCATCTGGTGGGTAGAGGCCAGGGACACTGCCAAATATCCTGTATTGCACAAGACATCTTCCCTCTCCCCCACTCTGCTTCCAGGGTTTAAGAATTATCTAGCCTAAAATGTTGATAGTGCTGAGGTTAAGAAGCCCAGGTTTAATGTATCACTTCATGAAGATGCCATTATTTCCAGCTCTCATCCTTTTATCTGCTCTAGTTTGGCTGATTATACTAGTCTTTGTCCCTGTCTTTCCCTCCATTCCAGTGCCAGAATTCTGTTGCCAAATCCACAGCAGGTCATCTGCTATATTGCCTTAATACCCTTGTTGGTTCCCCATTGCTAACAGAAAGGATGGGAATTGGGAATCTGCAGGTGTTTTACAAAAATTGAAGGTAATTCCTCTGCATCGTAAAGTCTGACAATCACTGTCTTTACAGAATAAAATGTAAACCCCAACCTTGTACACATGGCTCTTCACAATTGACCTCACCTTATGCCACTTCCTCTATGTTCCTGACATTTCCTCAACCCACTATTCTTTTGGTATTCTAGGTCCTGACTTTTTGGAATGCCCTTCTTCCTCCTCGGCTGGCAATCAATCTTTGAGACTAGAAGTCAAGTTTCCTTTTGGGTGAAGCATCATTCTTCAGTTCCTACAGACAATTTTGTTGCTCTCTGCCCTGCCCCAGGTTGCGAGGAAACCTCAGCCTCAGCCTCCCCTCTCCCCTCCCCTGCCCTGCCTTTTTTTTTTTTTTTTTTTTTTTAATATATCTCTCTTGTAGTATTTTGTTTATCTCTCCCCTGGTCTTACATACTTAGAACCTAACTTAGTGCCGTTCATGCTCATGATGATGGCTAAGCTTTCAGGCTTTGGAGTCAGGCTTCTTGTGTTCAAATCTCAGTTCTGCCACTTATTAACTCTGTTAAAAGTTAATTACTTGACCTTGGTCAAGTTGACTCAGTCTCGCAAAGCCTTCTTGGTAAGAAGAAATAGCATACCTTCTCTGCAGACTAGTATGACTAACTAATGGAATAATAATCATTCATCTTAATACTGAATGCCTACCTAATTGCAGGACATGGTTCAAGTTCAGCATTTTATACGTTTTTACTCATTTAAACCCTGTAATGTCCTTTACAGTTACTACTAGTATTGCCCTGTTTTCCAGACAAAGAAACAGAGGCACAGAGAGGCTAAGTAGTTTGCCCAGAGTGATGGAGCTAATGAGTGGTAGGGCCAAGATTCACACAGATATCTGGATTTGAAAACACATACTTTTCACACTATGCAGGTAAAGGGCTTAGCCCAGGGCTTGGCATATAGTAAGTGCTCAGTTAATGTGAGATAAGGTTTGTTAAGTGCATTATGAGAGCCTAAGTCCACTGGGTTTTCCACCTGCGTCATGCTTGTGATTTAAGACTATGCCATTATTTTTACAACTCTTGTTCCTTTCCTTGCCTCCTTGCTTTGCCCCAAGCCACAGAGGGGCAGGACATTGGGGTTAGTTCCCAGCACCACTGATCTTTATGCTAAATTGAGCCTAAGTGTACATAGTCAGGGCTAGAAGAGCATTAACTTTTTTTTGGGATGGGGGGATGGAGTCAACACACACCTGCCTGGAGGAGAGAGGTGCACACTTGGGGTCAAAAACTCTGTGACCCCAGCTTCGTCCTTACCAAGCATGTGCCCTTTGCAGTGTGCACCTAGCATGTAAATATTGGTGAAACCAATTGATGAATGAGGGATGGATGAATAAATGCCACCAGCTCAATCTCCCACATTATACTTGATCAGATGCAAAGTACACCTTCTCTCCACATATTGTAAGGTTCATTTATCTATTGAAGGTAAAACTGGCTAAGGGAATTTATAACCCATATTATTAAATATTAAATTATCTGTTGGAGAAGCAGATTTGGAGAAGTAGAAAACATTCACTGATCCTCTTGGCAAGTTGTGTTTTACACTGGATACTTTGTTACAACTGATCACTAAACTAACTTGGAATCTTTTATTGCTTCTAATGCAGCCTTGGCTTTTAAAGCTGAGCCCACTCCTTGCTAGTCCCTGGGCCACTTGCTCTGTGGGCTAGACTGCCTTACACAAAGACCTGCACATTTGTGTACTCTGGCTTCCTCCACAGCTGTCCTGCACAGCTGTAATCCCCCTGAGTTTGCTTGTTTTGGCAGGTCGTCTCCAAAACTTCGGTGGGATGAGGTCACCTGGCGCGTGTAAAGCCTTGTGGGTTTTTTAGGGGCCAGGGAAACACTCTAGTAAGTGCTGCTTTTGAGGGTTGAGTAGGGTGAGAACTTTCCTGTCCATTGACATCCAAGACTCTTCAGATCCCCACGACGGGGTCCTCAAACCCTTGGCTGTTCCCTGGCCTGTTAGGAACAGGCCATCGCCTGAGCTCCGCCTCCTGTCAGATCAGCAGCTGCATTAGATTCTCGTAGGAGTGTGAATCCTATTGCAAACTGCATGTGTGAAGGATCTAGGTTGTGCACTCCTTATGAGAATCTAATGTTTGATAATCTGAGGTGGAACAGTTTCATCCTGAAACCATCTCCCCCTATCCGTGGAAAAATTGTCTTCTAGGAAACTGGTCCCTGGAACCAAAAAGGTTGGGAACCACTGCTCTATAGCACTGCCTTCCCCTTCCCACACCAGACTCATACTGTCTCCTGGCGTTATCCCCTCTCCTAGGTCACTAGCTGACTGACCTGAGAAACAAATTTCTTTAGGATATGAATGACTTGAGTAAAAGTGAGACCCAAGATGTTTGGGCATCCCTTGTATTTATACTGAGGCTTTTGTAGCTTGGCACAGAAGATAAACTAGCCCAGGGTAGAAATGTCAGGCTTGGTGCCAGGTCTTGAGGCCTCTGATGTCACATCTTGTTGGCTGCCACTTTGGGTAGCACCTCTTAACTGACCTGCGGCAGACTTTCTGATGAAGCTGGCCCCTGCTTTGTGTGTCTAATTCTAGAGAGATACATTTTACCCTGTTTACGTCTTGAGCTGTATTCTCTGTGAAATGCACTCTGTTGTTTGACTCTGCATGAAACCCTGTTTAGTGCTGTAAAGGGCATTTGGTGTCAGACTAGAGTGGTGGCAGAATCTTGAGGTATTAGTGTGAACTTGGAATACACGTGCAATAAGTAGCTCTGTGCAGGTGCTAGAGACACAAAGATGAAAAAGACCTGGTTTGTACCATCAAGATTGCAGTCCATGACATATGTTGGCCATGTGAATAGATCATCAGAGTGTGTTATATAGAATAAGATATCTGAGCAGAGAATTGGGAGCTCAAAGGAACCAGCACCATCTCTGCTAGAAGAGTCAGGAAAGGCATCAGAAAGAAGATGTTTGAGCTTGGCCTTAACATGTAAGTGGGAGCTTGGTGGGTTTGAAGGGACTGGTGATTAAAGAGCATTACAAATAGGAAACAGCATGTGTAAGAGTCAAGAAAGGGCCTGGAAGACATGTCGGCATATGGTGGGGGCTGGGGGGCAGAGATGGGCCTGGGGAAGTGACTTTGACATTTTACCTGTCCAGGAGTCTGTCTCTGTACTGTTTTGAGACAATGGAGTGGGCATTTAAAGCTCAGGTGTGCTGAGCTCTGAATAGTGGCTCTGCCTCTTATCTCTGCTGGCCTTGTTTCGTCCTGGGGCAGTGGGACCAGATCCCACGGGTCAGGGAGGGACACTGTCTCCAGTAAGCAAAGAAATCACATCAAAAACAAAGCTGAGCTGGGAGGTCGTGGATAGTTGTTTTGTGTTCTTTTCAAAGCTCTAGCTGATGAGCTGTGTGAGTGGCCCCTCCAGAGTCTGGGTTTTACCTCTAGAGCATCCAAAATTCTGTATGAATTGCTAAGCAATTGCTAAATTTCTCCAGACTTAGAAAGGGATGGGGAAACAGAGGGAAGGAAGGGGGGAGGCAGTGGGGAGAGGAGGGGAGAGAGAGAGAGAGAGAGAGAAAGAGAGAGAGAGAGAGATTGAGTTTTGATGCTAAAGTTTGTTTCATAGAAAATCCAACCTGGGATCAAGCAGATCAACAGCTATTAGGATTGACACATTTCCTGGGAATTGCATTCCCATTTGCAGTCTTTCTTTAAGCCCAAAGCCTTTTGCATGTGCTGATTGCATTGCGCTCCCCACAGAGGACAGGTGCATATGCTTATTGATTAGACAATTGATGTAGGTCCTTTTATAGGTCATCCCCAGGCTTTACTCATTTATTCACCACTTAGTGACCCCCTGGCACATAGGAGGCACTTAGTAAGTGATAGATGAGTGAATGAATACTCTAGCATGGAATTGCCATTCCTGGACCTCAAGATGCTTATGGTCTGAAGGAAGAGAGAGACAAGAAAACACAAAACACAGTATGGTGGGTTAGTGCCATGACAGAGAAGATATAAGTACAGAAGAAGACTCAGTCCAGCCAGTGATCAGGGATTAGAGACAGGGAGAAGAATGCTGTCTTCTGGGGACCATCTTTCCTCCAGGGAAGTGGTCCCAGGAGTGGTTCCTAGAGATCAATTATAACCTGGGGTGGGTGCCAGGCACTGTGCTAGGGGCTTTAGCTGCCTTTATTGCATGGATCCTGACAAACACCCTCTGAGGTCTGTATTAGAGGAGGAATCAGGGTCACACCCACAACTAAAAGGCAGAGCCAGGATCAGGTACAGGGCACCAAACTCTGAGCCCTTTATCCTGCTCCAGATAGTCTCCAGAGAGCTGTTATCATCAAAGATACTTTTAGAAAATCTATTTTCGAAAAAGGAGGTGAAAGAGTATAGGCCACTGTGGTTGGGATAGGAATGGCCATTTCCTCCCCACTTTTCCCCCTTTCCTTCTCCCCAGCCTGGCATCTGAGGCTGTGCCTGGGGGAAGTGAGACGCTCTTTGTTCTGGGGTTCACAAACTCTCTTCCTCCTCTTGCCCTGTCTTTGATCACTAAGGCAGCCTGCACTTTGCCCTCCATGGTGAGAGGAGGGGGAAATGCTGCTTAGTAGAGAAGCAACCATAAACTTGCAAGGAAAAGAAGACTTTTTACAAAACACCTGATGTAATTTAAGCCTCTCTCCTTTTGCCCTGCCCCCTCTTGCCCTTGTCATTCAGATGGGGCCGGCGGTAGCTGCAGGGAACAGACCTCAGGGGATCTTGTTTCTGCAAGGGGACTTCGATCAAAAGGGCTGCCTAAAGCTGTCTTTCTGTGGGTGCCTCCACAAACATGCTCATCTTGTCAAGACAAGACAGGCCGTGGCAGCCCATGGGAGGAGGCGGATAGGTCCTCTTACTGGAAGAAGGGTGCATTTCTTTCCTGAGTTCCCCCATCCTGAGTGCCACTTGGCCGAACAACCTCTGACAGTGGCATCCTTCTTTGCTGCACTGAGATGTGGCTGTGAACCTGAGAGCAGGCAGAATGAGCACTGGAAGAGAGTCAGCAATGCCATTTACTTGCTGTGAGGCCTCGGTCCCTTAATCTCCTAGTGGGTCAGTCACACAGGGCAGGAATGGTTAGCCTGGGCATTCGCCAGTGTTAGACCCTGCTGCATGTCAAACGCAGGGTGCACTGTAGGATCTCAGGGAACTTCAGAAGACAATGACTCAGACATTTAGTCTGAAAAAGACACACATGAAGGTAAGAGTGTCCCTTTGGGTGTGCTCATGTGTTCACAGAGACAGCTTGGTGACCTTGGTGTTTCTGCTCAGCTCAAGCTGCCAACACTTACTGACACCCTCGTGTGCCAGGCACAGTTCCAGGCCTTGGAAGCAGAGATAAACAAGATACTCTTTGTGCCCAAGGAGCTCAGCATCCAGTGTGGAGACAGACAAGGGAATCAGAGATAGTAATGCAGTGTTTTGCTGTCCATCTCTCATTACAGTAAGTTCTCTGAAAGCAGGACATATGTCTTGTTGATTCCCAAATCACCAGAGCCTACTGTAAACTCTGGCGTATGGTAGATGCTCAGTCAACGAATGTGGTACTACCGTAAAGTGCCATACTAGAGGCACTCACAGAGTGCTACATGCACCCACAGAAGGGACACCTACATTCAGCTTGGAGAGCAGGTGAGTCCAAGACAACATGCATCGAAGAGGCTGAGGTGGAGCATCCAGACTGATGAGAGGAGAAGTGGAGCCTAGGCAGGTGGGCCGGTGAGAAGTCCAGCATGTCCAGGTGAGCAGGCCAGGGCTGTTTCAAGAAGGGAAGGCAGATAGGCGTGGCTGGGGACAAAGGAAGTCAGTCTGTGAAGGGGCAAGGTAACCACATCTGAATTTACTAGAGAATTGGAATTTTACTTTGAAGATAGTGGGGAGCTACTGCAGGATTTCACACAGAGGACAGACTGGGTCAAAGTTTTGTTCTAATACTGTTCTGGCAATAGAGTAAATATTAGAGAAGAATAATATAGGTGGCAAGAAGACCAGTTAGCATGTTATTGCAGTTTAGGGGATGAAAAAGCCTGAGATTTGGAGTCAGATACATCTCAGCCTCCTTCCTAGCCACACTCCCTGTAACTTGGGCTGTTTAGCAAATGTCTCTGAGCCTCTGTCTTATCTGAAAACAGCGGACTCTACTTCCTCCCTTATGGGTGACATGCATAGTAGTCGGGGTTACATACAATGAAGTATGTGAAATGTCTACTACAGTGGTTTATTTGTAATTGGCATGTCATACTAGTGGCCAGTATTATTTTTAATATTATTGTGACTTACTACCATCTAGGTGAGAAATAATGAGGTCCTAATAAGACACTGGTAATTAGGGTGGAGAATTGGGCAGACTTAAGAAAGCCTTTGGCAATAAAGTTGGCATGATTTGGTGACTGACTGAACGGGGGAGTAAGGGAGGGGCAGGAGTCTAGGATGATTCTGACATTTTGGCCTGGCAGCCAGTGGGAAGGATAGTGGGACTATTCATTAGGAGAAAGAAGGGACGGGGAGGAGGGAGCAGGATTTATAGGAAGGATGATGAACTCACTTTCAGATATGCTGAGTTTGAAGTATTATGATAGTCCGGGAGAGATGGCTAGTGGGCAGATGTTTTCTAGGTTTGACATTCAGGAGAAAAGTCTTCAAGATTTACAAGAAAGCTAACTTTTTTTTTTTAAGAGACAGAGTCTCACTTTGTGACCAGGCTGGCATGCAGCAGCACAATCATAGCTCACTGCAGTCTTGAACTTGAACCTCTGGGCTCAGGCAATCCTCCTGATTCAGCCTCCTGAGTAGCTGACACTACAGTCATATGCCACCATGTCCAGCTAATTTGTAAATTTATTCATTGTTTTCTCTTTTGAGACAGGGTCTGATGGGTCTGGCTCTGTCGCCCAGGCTGGAGT